>NC_083648.1:5797120-6054364 GCF_963576545.1 Limanda limanda | reverse complement strand
ACGTGGGAGAGATGGGACTTGTTTCATATGCGCTGAAGCAGGACACTGGGCAAGAAATTGCCCTGAGAATCCACACAACAGTGTTACTGACCAGCAGTTGAGCTGGGAACAGTAGAAAATGCCATCAAGAGCAGACCATGATGGAGAGAGAGAAGTTCAACAAAACTTCATATAAGTAAGAACACAGCTGCAGACACCATGTGAATTAATGTTACACATAAAGCATATGGTTAACATTATTATAGTTAAATTAGAAATCAATAAAACTAATTGCTAAAAACACACAAATTAAATCTATTTTTAGGTTCAGGAACTAAAAGCACCAGTAAATATGTGTAAATAGTGTGATATTACTCTTAGAATGAATGTTATATAGCTCATAATGATAGAAAAACATATGCAAAGTTGTAGATAGATCCATTTTTATCATTGGGGTTTAATAATGTGGTTAGAGGCTAAATGCAAGACAAACATTTATCTCTGTTGTCACTTTACTGCTGGGTAAAATTTAGGGGGAAGATAGAATAGTATGCTAAATTTTAAAACAGCAGGGCAGTAGTGGAAGACAGAGTTGAATAACATCTGCATTTATTTAAACGAGAAAGGGGGATCTGACACAAGCGTATCAATGGATGATCCGAGACAAATTTCTCACCTCTAAATTAACATCCTCTTGCAAAGAGCAAGGGGAGAGATCAAATTAGAGCACAAATGGTATTTACTTAGATTTATCTAAACACTTGGTAAGACAAATTTAGTTTTAAAGGTTATATAGTAAGTAAATTAAGGATAAAATAAGTTTGGTTGCATTTAGAATAGTAAATACGGTGTTGTCTCAGTAGTTTTTGATAGATACATTGGCTATAAGAAAAGAAAATACATTTAATCAAATTAAAAGATTTTAAAAGGAAGGTTTAAAGTTAATCGCAAACGATTTTCTTTCATGCTAAATCACATTGTGATTGTAATTGTGATTGTAATTGATGTAATTGATTGACATTTTTAGTTTGTTGTAAACATTATTGATTTTTCTGAGTTGATAACAGGTACTATCATGTTTGTGAAACGGACACATATATGATTTTGGTCTGATCAGAAGAGCAGACGCAATAGAAAAGAATATCTGAAATCTTCTTGTGGAATATGAGTAATCTTTTGTTTAAACAGAAAAACTTTTTCCTTTAGGGGAAAAGCAACAGATGCAAAGTTTCAAGCAAGTCTCAGAGCAATGGCAGCTTCTGAGAGAACAGAGTAATGTGATATGTGTGATACTTTGAAATAAGACTCTACTAGTGTCATATGCTGTAACAATGATATTTGCTTGAGAAAATAACATTCACTTTTCAACAGCTAGGAGGTTCAGCTATGATACAGTATTGTTTTGGATGATAGACATTACTATTTACAAATAGAAAGTTTTTAACTAGGAAACTCTTAACTTTATCAGTAGAGCAGATTTAAATGGTTAACAGCTGATTACTGTGAAACTGAAGTGTTTGATGACAGGTTTTCAGCATCACAGTGTGATAACGAATGACAGAGGGGTTTTACGACTCTGTTTGAAACAAAGGAAAACCGTCCCCATCATTACATGCATGGACCAAAGAGATGCAAATATGCTAGTGGCGAGAGTGTCAAGATTTACACTGATAGCTTGTTTGCATGGGGGTTCTGCATGTGATTTGGGCTGAAGAAGAAATTCATGAGATTGACTTCACACCATTGTCTTGCCTTGACTGTGTTACTGGTTGCAAACAGTATGCAGTCTGTAGAGGACATGGAAGGCATTTGAATGATTCTTAACACTGACATTTAATGTGGGTTACAGGAGCGGTTAGCAAGACTACATCGAACTAAATTTTTTTTAGAATGCAGATTTGGGTTTATTAGTTTAGGAATTAAGTAGTCTTGATAGACTGTGTTTTGTTTGGTGGTCGATGGACTTTTGATGTGGGATATGGATGATTTTGTTCAACCTGTGTATGTTTTCTCATTAGGTTGGATTGACACATGACTGGAGTCAGTGTGTCAAGAGAGAGGAGTAACATATGCTGGATATAGATGAATTGGGTTATTGGGTGTACACAAGAAACACTCTAAATAATATTCAATAAAACTTTTTTAACAGAGTTATGTAATTTGAGTTACAAATAAAATAAGGACATCCAGATTCTACAAGATTGACATCCACCTCAAAACAAACGGTTTAATCATTTATAGAGAGGTTTAATAAAGATTAAGTTAAATAAAGTAGGTTAGGGAAATAAATAAATACTGTTTTGTTTTATGACATGATTTCTATGCAAGCAGAAGTGTTTCCCAAACATCTAAACAGGATTCTCCAGCGGTGAAACAGATACTGTTCGGAGAACTCATTCCATGATGGAAGATTTCAAAAGGATGTCCGCTGACAAGGGTAACATATTCATAAGTATAGCATTATGGATACTGGTGAGTATGAGTATCAACACAAGGCAACATCATGCCACATCCCGCCAGGGATGGGACAGTGGAGAGAGAAGGAAGTAAAAAACAAACATAACAAACACATTGAAAAACACATTGAAAAACAAACTGGTAGATATTGTTTTAAACTGTTTCCTGTACTCTTTAAAATCCACAGGCAGACGAGGAGATTCTATCTAAATCCATGGAGAGAGGACTGCGTGACCTGAAACCAGGAGACTGGATTGTGCTTAAGGACGTGCGGATGGAAGAAGAAGACGACGTCGATGGAACGAGTGCAAGCCAAATGCCTCTCAACACAGATGACAGGAAGGTCGCAGAGGTCAACCTGGAGATGAGGGCCAACGCAGGAGGATTTCCAGAGCCAGGGGTGGATCTACAGGACGGGAAGTGCTTTGTGCCAGTGTGTGAGCTTCAGTCTGAAATTTTTAGGTGTTGCAAGGAGAGTCAACACATTTGAAGAGCTACACGCTGAACACAACCGCACCAACAGGAGATCAGCAACACATGATTATACGACTGAGAAGCATTCAAGGGAAAAGAGATGGTTTCCCTGCTCACGAATGCTTGGCAGGAACAACATCAAATTTCTGATCATCAAAGTCAGAGCATACAAGATGTCTCTGAAACAAGATGTTCTTCAACAAGGAGGTGTTCGACACACGATCAGGACGAAGTGTGGCACCAACACAGTGAACATTTTGATAATATGATGCACATCATTTTAATAATTGTAAAATATGTTATTGAAGTTTGTAGAAACTGATCATTTTCAATTGTGTAACTCTGTTGTATTGTTTTTGCGCTAAGACTAGTGTTACTTCTTTAATTCACATATCCTGGAAAATTCCCAATCTAAATGATGAGATGTTATAAAGATGTTGATCCCAGATGGATAAAAAGGGAGGAATTGTGATGGGAATTTTGTATTTAGACATGGTTAAATGGAACAGATTACATTTATATAGAAAGAAGTTTACTGAAAGATGTATTTCTGTGTTTAAGACTCATAGTCAGAGTTTAGCTCAAGTTAACACTATGCATAATACTCTTGAAGGGCCTTATAGACGTGGCCTTCTCAGTCTAGTGTGAACAAAAGGTTTCTCAACAGGGGCCAATTAAGTCTTCTGCAGCAGGGAGCTTCAAAGGCTAATAGGTGTGACCTGCAGAGACAGGAGATCTCTGAGAAACTCACAGGGTCTGGAACAAGATGCGTTTAGCATCTTGTTCAAACTTCAAAGAGACCGCCAGAGACCAATGTCTGGTCTTCCTGTAACGACATGGAGAGAAGCTGATTGGACAAATGTATTTTACTGTGGAGAGGAGGGATCTGATTGTATAAATGGAGTGTACTTTTGAGAGCTCATTGCGATTGCCCTCACATCTGTCACCGTGATGTTTGAGCTCTGTGCCATTGAGGTCAAGTCTGTTGTCGTGACTTGACCTTTGTAAACCGTCCGCAGACGGTTTGAATTAAACATCCAGAATTGATAATTGCTTGTTGTGTCATGATATGTAATAATTTTCCATTACAATGCCTACTAAACAAATTTAAATTAAAAAAAAAAAAAAAAAAAAGGGGAGGAAATATACAAGTTTCTCTGTTTCCACAAGAAAGCATGTGGTTTTTTGTTTGTTTTGAATTGTTGATTTGGCTAATGCATTTTCAAGTGTCCCAGTTCAACCACACTCTCAGTATTGGTTTGCTTTCACAATTCTGGGCAAATCATATATGTTCAGACATATGTCCCAAGGTTTTGTGGAATCCCCCGCAGTCAGGTCACGGGTACTGAGGCACGGGAGCGCTGATATAAATGTTGATGATTCGATGATTTGTTCACCAACAACACAGGCCTTTTAAAGTCGACATAGGTAGCATGCTAAAATATCTTGCAGACCAGGGCCACAAGGCCAGCCTGGCTAAGCTGCAATTTGTCCAGAAAAGTGGAACTTTCCTAGGACACAACATTTCTAACAGCGGTAAAACTGAGCTCAAACGAGTGGAAGCCATCCTCAAGATTTCAACACCGCGTACTAAAAACAATTAATGTAATTTTTAGAGATGACAGGCATCTGTAAACAGTGGATCTGTGATTATGCATCCCGGAGGCTCCACTCCTGTATGTTATGCCTTGGCCAATGTCTGTTTTAAATGTTTATCTGTTGTTTTGTTTGTTTGTTTTTATTTTTTTTTTGTCAGTTAATGTGTTTAGGACTTTCCAAAGAAAGATTAAGAATGTTGACTGAAGGTTTGAGAGATGAAGTAAAGACGAGAAAGATAAGTTATGTGCAGGAGGAAGAAAGATCTTTAGGAGTGAGATGTTTCAATCCAGTGATATCTTGCTCTGAGATGGATAATAGAATGTAAAGCTTGAGTGGTCAAGAAAGTAGGGGAAGAGATGTGGGTATAGAAAGATTTAGAACGTGCACCAGAGGATGAAAAAAGGGAGATTTTGTGTTTTGGAGTGGGAAAGCTATCGGGGGATAGCCAGTGGACCTGACAGCTCGGGGTACATTGGCGCTGACATCATAAGGAGGCTTTGTGTTTATTTGTTTGTTTGTTTTGTTTGTGTTTTTATTGAAATTGTCGGGTTTCACAAATTACTCCTTCACGTTATATTTCAAAATGTTAACATTTTCTGACAGGCAACACTACAGGAGGCCAGGACAAACAAGCCCCTGGCAAACCGTTTGATCACTTGCAAATGGGTTTCATTGAACTAACACAATGTGAAGAAAGGAATATTGTCATGTGGCTGTTGACATGTTTTCCCTACAGATAAGCAGATGCCTCTGCAGTGGCAAAGGTGTTAGTGCGAGAAAACATTCACCCTGGGAATCCCACATGAAATCCACAAGGGGCTGAGCAGTTGAAAGAGAACATTGGAACAATTAAAACAAACTGGTCAAGCGCTGTGGAAGGGCCAGAACAGGTAAGTACTGTGTGTACATAACCAAAATGTTGAGCCTTATACACACAGGTAAATGCAGCAAATCCCTCAACCAGCAGAGGGCCAGTTGCATAGCCGGAAACCAGGAGACCGGGTGCTGATATGGTACCTGGACAGGAACCACTGGAGGAGGCTCAGATGGACAGGACCCCATTGGATGCTTCTAACCACACCTTCAGCGGTTGGTGTGAAGGAAGTCACCACAGACACACATGCCATTGCGGAAAGGTGCCGCCACTGAGACCCAGAGAGAGAGTCCCGCTTCCCTCACAGACGAGGAACGGGGCAGCAGAGAGACAACGGCTCTCACTAAGGTGTAAAAAAACATAGCAAAACCACCCGCTGTTGCAGACCAAGGAAGAAACTGCAATAAAAAGACAGAAGGAACTAAAAAAAAAAAAGAGGAGAGGAATACCAGGACCAACTCATCATAACTCACCCTAAAGTGAAATGGACATCATTTTTTTTTTTTTTTCAAAACTGACTGTGGACAAATCCAAATTCAAGATCATTGAGCCTGCAATGCTCCAACATAATGTAGAACTCCTAGCTCTGCCTGCTGGCTTCAATGACACAGAATGCTGGCCACTAAGTATTCCAGATTATACTTATAGCATCATGGCAGGAGTGTGGATAGCCCCGTGGAAAACTCAAACTAAATAATGTTCTTAGAATTTAATGTACGTAATTATTCAAAGCCTATATTTTCAGCTTAATCCTCAGCCCGCTACTGTTCAGTCACTTGGCCTCCTCTGCGAGTGCATCCTCTCTCAATGTTTTTTCTTTATGTGTACAGGATCCCAGCCACATAATTACAGCAAATATCACTTATTGTAATCAGAGCTATCATCACTCCACCGCAGGGCCAGACGCACAATAACAACCACCCAACGTGTATTAGGACTCTTCATTCCCTCATATGGGGTGCTCACATGAATCTTTCTGCAGCCGCCATAACAGCTACATCAAGCGCTTGGATGATGTAGCACGTGTAGCAACAGAGAACAGAATGGCCTTGGACCTTTTGCTGGCCTCTCAAGGTGGTGTTTGTCAAGTTATTCATACTGAATGTTGTTCCTATATTGCTGGTAATGACGCGGAGATAACTAAGCTAAAACAGAATACTGAACAAGGGATAAAGGATCTGCATGAAGTACACGGGTGAGACCCTTTTTCGAATGTGTTTGGCTCCCTGTCATCCATGGGTACATCGTTTGTTTTTAATATAGCACATAACTGAAGTAACCCAGACAGAGTGGGATTTCCCCACCTTATAAAGCATCGTTGATCCAATTCTGATCAAAAGGGCCGATTATAATGGCGTGTGTTTCCCGTCTGTTTGATCATGATTGAATGACGATGTAACCTTTATCATGCTGCATCCTGTACTATTTGAATGTGTATTGACCTGATTAACATAGCCACTGTAACCTGATTTCCTCTAGACAATGTATCTTTGATCCTGCCTTTCCTGCAGGAACTGAATGTTTTACTCGTCTGACTGTTCTTTGATTATGCTATGACTCCTGTGGTAACTCAATTTATTAGTCTGCTTCCTCTCTTTGATCATGTGTTTTCTGTAGCCATTGTGAAGTATTCATGTGACCGAAGGATCTCAACCTTTGACTGATTAACACACCCCCTGGGAGTGGTTAGCCAATGTATAAAGACAGTGAACTGTTTCCTATCTGGTGTGCATTACTACAACTAAACCCTGTGGTGTGCACCATGCTCTGAGCATTAAAGTGTGACAATACTGTAAGAGAGTTTTGAGTCTCGTTTCCTCGTTGGTAGTGGGATTATTGTTGAAATTGCAACAACACGGGGTAAAAGATGAATATATACATCAAAACAAAGATTATTGAACCTGGAAAGGAACCAGACCTAACTCGAGTTAGAATCTGCAGAGGAACCCAAGCAAACACAGAGACAAGTATCTGCTCTTTACTTCATGAAACTCAAGAAAACCTTATATGTAGCTTAGTTAATCTTCTGATATAAGTAGTAACTCTTAGTGAGACTAGTCAGGATGACGGCTGGATAACTGGAATCTAATGATATCTAACAAATAGAATTTTTCCCTTCAGTATCAACAGCAAAAATATTGGATCTCAAGAACAGTCAGATCTTGAAAGCTGTGAAACATTGTGTGTAGCACCTCCCAGTGTCCATTACAGGTACAAGCATGTTCAACAAAAAAAATAGTTCACATATATAAAAGAGTGCATGTACATTTTTAAAAAGATGTTTTCTTTATTGATGCTCGTTTCATTTTCCAACGGCCTTTTTCTTCTTCTTTCTGGGTTTGCTCTCGTCTTCCAGAACGACTACTTCCGTCGCCATTCGAACTCTCTTGCTGTTTGAAAGCTCTCGAGCGAGTTCTGTGGACAGAGGGAGGCAGATGATGAGTGTTAACGCGACACAGACAGAACCAGGACGTGAAATATAGAGGCTTTGTAGTTATTTAGTGTAAGAGAATTAAACATGAATCCTTGTTCTAGAAAATTACTCATTGGGAGCTTGTTTTCTTGTGTACACTGTAAATATTCATATATTCAACCTCAAGCTGCATTGACTGTAAATACGAACTGCTGAGTGGAGACAAGCTCAGGTGAAAGTAAAGGTTGAGATCATGATGTTCTCATTTCACCCCCTTCAACACAAAAACTCCCTGTCCCAGCTCGTGTCTGGTTTCTCTTTAACAACACAATGATCCTGTGAGATGAACGTCCGGTCGTCACCTTCAGATGTCGTCGCAGCAGCTGCTGGTTCCTCAGCGGGCGGCTGCACCGATGAAGGTTTCCACACGGCGAGGAACATCAGCCTGGGCCGAGGTGTTCACTTCCACGAGGAGGGTGGGAGGTTCCAGCTCCTGTGGGACGACAGCGGTTGGTCAGTGGATGATCGGCAGCTCAGCAGGTAACTGTGTCTTTTCAATCTTCTTTGTTTCGCAGAATTGTGTTTATTTAAAGCTTGTTATATCATTTACAGGGTTAGGATGTCGGTTAGGATGAACTCACACATGCATTTCAGTTTTTCCAATTCACACAACCTCACAATCTCATCATCTCCTGCGACGGCAGAGTTCTGAAAACAAACACAATACAACATCCATGTTATCTTATATGTGGTTTATTGTTATTTTCAAAACCAGGCCTCGTAAAAAACAATCATCACAACCACAACTGTCTCTACATCACTAAGAGAAGCCACAGTTTGTGTAAGTATTCACAGAACTTACATTTAAGAACTTAACAGACAAGATTCTTTTGGGGTTCATGATTGTTCCCTTCACCGATCGCCGTCTCCAGGTCGTAGATGTTCACCTCGTCATCTACCACCACCTCATATTTATCTCCATCTGGAGACCACCTGACAATGTGTGCAGCTGTTAAAAGTGAACAGAGAAAACAAATTAGTCCAGGATTAATTAAAACTTACAAATATCTCAGTTCATTAAAACACACAAAGAAACTTACTCTGTTTTATGTTTTTGATGAAGGCCAACATCATGTGACGCACGCAGGAATTTAAGCTTTCATCCTCTCTGCAGTGCGCAAAACTCATGCAACGCTTCAAAATGAATGTGCTCGGGCCGTTCAGTGCTGCTTTTCAGTCCTAGAAATTGTTGTTTATTTTTGGTTTTACTGTCGGAGTTTGTTTAATTTAATAATGGAGTATTTCTACTTCACTCCAGGGTTCCTACAGGTTTTAACAAGATAAATTTAAGACTTTTTAAGACCTTTTAGGACCACTTTGAATAGAATTTAAGACCTATTTCACGACCATACTGGCAAAAAGTATGAAGGAAAATTACTATGAAAGAAGAAATAAGTCACAGAACTACTTACAAAGTAAATGTATATCCATTCAAAATAAGAACAATGACTGAACATAACAGTACACAAGTCAAACAAGTCCAAAATGGTAACAAATAGAATCAGAAATAACTGAGCCTTGTAATCAATAAACATGCTTTTTTCACAAACAGTTACCCAGTATGACAGGCACACTCGCTAATGGAGCATTTGACACAGGTGATGGTCCCGAAGCAGGGGCGAACACCAACGAGATGGCAGGAGTTTGTAGTTGGCTTTTCACGGGGGGGGGGGGGTTTGTGTTTATCTGACTGGGCAAGTGACTCTAAAGCCCTTACACCCAATGTTCCAAGTTTTACCGTTTTCTTGCAAAGAGTACAGTGGGCCTCAAAAGCATTCCCTTCCACTGGTTTTAACCCACGCACTGAACGTGTCTTTATGCAACCAAGATGGGTTAAACTTACACTTCCCCATTATTTACAAAAGTCGTCGACACACGAGTAAAATTTCCCTCTTTTCGCTTGATTGCTGCGCACCTGTTCAGTCTCTAGGCCAGTGGTTCTCAAACTTTTTCTGTCATGCCCCACTTTGGAGCTAGAATATTTTTCATGACCCACTCGCTACCCTGCCCTAACAAAATTATGCCCCCCATGCCCCAACAAAATTATGACAAAATGGGCCAAGTTTAACATGTGTATTTACATAAAATACACATAAACATTAAATTCACCTTACTTTGAGGAATTTCTGATTCTTTTTGTGACACTTTTTTCAAAGAATAGTGCAATAACTTTGTTTAAATTCAACTTAATTGAAGTACTTTTGGTGACATTTATCACTACATTCCTCCATCAGTCTGTACTTTTTCAAAAATAGAAAAAAAAATTATTAAATTCTAATCACTTTGTTACAACGATGATGAAGCTCAACCAAAAAGAACACATGCATGTGACTAGGGTGTAATGTTTCTAAGTGTCTTCTTAAATTGTTGTGTCTCATACTGTCAGCTGCCAGAGTTTTCAGACCTAAAATCCACACTGGTCTCTCCTCATGTCCTCCTTCATTCACTGTGAAGCCAAGAGCAAGACAGGCTTCATCCTACTTTCTTTTCAACTTGGTGTTTGAACACTGTCTCTTGTTTGTCACTGACTGGCGGCTGCACGTTAACAAGCTCTGATCTCACTGTGTGTCTCTCGGAGCTAATGAGTGGGGGCGGAGCCCCGGGGCCTGTGTGTTTGTTGTCTGGGGGCACACGCGCGCGCACACGCGCACGCATTCGCCCGCACAACACTGTACAGCAGAGCCGCGGGTTGCCGAAAGAACGTTTTATTTACTGTTCCACCGTTAAAGAGATGCGGACGTCAAAACATTAGTTCCGCCTCACATTTCCCCCTCCCGGTCGCGCGCCCACCTGTAATGCCTCTAGGCACTGGGTGTTCGCCGATAAGACCTCACCGGGGGCTGCAAAGTTAGTGATTATTGGTTCCATGCTGATTTATTTCCTTACGAATTGTTGGCTGGGGGGACATTTTGCAGCGCGGACCTTTCCCCAAAACACATTTACTGGAGAACAAGTGTAACCTTAACCTCCCCGAGGTCAGTATCGCGGCTCCGGACCACTCCGTGAAGAAGGAGGTGGAGGACAGGTAGCCGCTGCAGAGCCGCGGGTTGCGACCACAGACTGTATTGCGACCCCTGGCTACAGCGAAAGAACAATGTGTTTACGGTTCCACCGATAAAGAGATGCCGACGTCAAAACTTATGTTCCGCCTCACATTTCCAGCTCCCGGTCGCGCGACACAGTTTGAGAATCCATACATTTTTAAGACCTGGCCGAATCAAATTTAAGACCTTTTTAAGACTTTTTAAGGCCTAAAATTTCGATTATTAAATTTAAGACGATTTAAGACCCCGCGGGAACCCTGTCACTCTCTTTATACCTTTACTTGTAATGGAATATTACTTTACTGTCTATGTACTTTTACCTCAGTGAATGATCCGAGTTATTCTTCCACAATTGTTTAAGTTTATTTCGTTGCTTATACTTTAGTACTTGTAACTGTCAGCAAAACCGGCCAGTTTATGCAGACTGTTTTATTCTTTTATTTTAGGGTTGGGCTATATATTGTTCTTATGTTCAACTACGGTTTGGGTTATTTTCGTTGTCTTTTATACGTAGCGACTCCCCTCGCATAGTTACCTGCAGCAAAGGAGCGGACGGTTTTATTCGACACAACCTGATCCCTTGTTTCCGCCCCAGTGCAATAAAATCCCTGCCGTCAGCCCGGCACAGATAGGAAACCAAACCGGACGCCAGCTTTGCGGCATTTCTCGGACCGAAAGAACCATCCAAACAACTTTAGCTTAACACCCCTCGCCAAGCGGAACGAGGTAAGGAAGCTGGTCCCATTTACTTTGCTGCGGGTAGTGCGGAAGGGAGTCGCTGTCACGTTAACGAGTCAGATGTCTCACGTGGCGATTTGTTTGTTCATTGTATTTTAACGTTCGTGTTTGGTTTTAATGATTAAAATCTTTGTAACTTGTAACTGTCATTACAGTTTTACGGTGTCACTACGGCAAACCAGATGTGAGAATAAAGAGCCGTGTACATCAGTTCAAGAGACTCAGCGTTTGTGTGGAGAAGCGGGGGGCCGTTACAGTACTTGTTTAACAAGTAGCCTACATGTAACAGAGTATTTCTACTGTGAATAATTGTTATTTTATTAAAAAAATTAATAATTTATGCAGTGTCATAACTGCATCTCTGACGTTTATAACAAGCCAGATCGTTTAAAAATCGGTTGAAAATTGATTTTTTTTGAGCAAGTAGTTTTGAACAATATTATGGGTGAGCGAGATGCCCCGTAGCAAGATGGCCGCCATGTGCGGACGTCCGGCTCTGTCGAACGAGACATCTAGTCTTTATATATAAATCTATGGTCTTTGTCCCCTCAGAGACTCAGAGAGGAGCAACATGGCCGCCATGCAGCTGCTGCGGGTGCTGGTACATGAGCGGATCCGCGCTGCCGCTGAAGACTTCCTGCTGCAGGTGGAGGAAGGAGGAGGAAAGGCTCAAGTCCCGGAGCTGAGAGCGATGCTCACCGAGCGGCTCGCGGCGGCGGGAGAGCAGATCCTCGCGGGACTTGAGGAAACCTTGTTAGAGTCCGAGGAGCGAGTGGAGCGGACCGAGCTGGAGATCTGCCGCCAGAGGAGGCTGCTCGATGCCGTGATGCAGCCCGAAGTCCGGCTGCACAGAGCAGGTCAGTCCCGGGAGCAGGGGGGGGCGGGGGTCATGTTGTGGAGGGCCGGACCAACAGGCTGAACTCAATTCTACTCATATTCATTTGATAAGCTTCTACTGGTAAGAGTAAACGTTATGATTACGTCATTACGGTAAGCGTGCTGCGTCATTTCCTGTTTTTCGCTGCCGCTGGTCGCTCTCTGAACTAGCTCCTCTGCTAACAGCTGTTTCTCTGCATCACTCCGGCTACAATCAACGGTCTGTAGTTAAACAGCCACACATCCCAGCCCCTCCTCTGGTGCTCAGTGACTCTGTGTTCTGTGTGAGCTCAGCCTCGTAGTCTAACAGGCTGATACAGCAGCGATGGCTTCTCTCTCTCTCTCTTGCTCCGAGTGTCTCATGTTTACTGACTCCTCCGCCTCCATTAACAGTTGTGCTACATGTAATAAATGCAGTGTGTTGGTAGCGATGGAGGAGAGGCTTAGCGACTTAGAAGCTCGGCTCCGCAGCTTAGAAGCTCCGTTAGCTGAAGTTAGCTTAGCTGCCGCGGAGCTACGTAGCTTAGCCACAGTTAGCAGTCCCTGGACCTGCCCCGTGCAGCCGGGAGCCCAGGGCGGCTGGGTGACGGTCCGGAGGGGGCACAGTGCTACCCTTAAAGAGCCCACGATTAAAGAGCCACCAGCTCACGGTTCAAACAGATTCTCCAGCGACCACAGTCAGCTGCATCCCAGGGACCAGAGCCGGGGCATCGAATCCAAACTGAAGCTGCTAGCTGGAACTAAACGTAAATACAGTAAAATAATAATTCACGTCGGCAGCAACGACTCCCAGCTTCGCAGGTCGGAGGTCACTGAAGTTAATGTTGAGTCGGTGCTTTTGCAGAAACGGTGCAGGACACAGTAGTTTCCTCTGGCCCTCTCCCTAACACAGTGGTTCTCAAACTGCGCGACCGGGAGGAGGAAATGTGAGGCGGAACTAATATTGTAGCCGAACTAATGTTTTGACGTCTGCATCTCTTTTACGGCGGAGCAGTAAACAAATCACTCTTTCGCCCTAGCCAGTGGTCGGCAGCCCGCGGCTTCAGCCCCTCTGCAGCGGCTCCCTGTGCAGTTTTGTGCACACGCTCAGGCCCGGGGCTCCGCCCCGCCCCTACTCACTCGCTCAGAGACACACACAGGAGATCAGAGCTCGTTCACGTGAAGCAGCCGGTCAGGGACAAACAAGTCTGAAAAGTGAAAACTCTATGAGACCAAACAAATTAAGAAGACACTTAGAAACATTACACCCCAGTCACATGCATGTGTTCTTTTTGGTTGAGCTTTATCATCTTTGTAACAAAGTGATTTTAATTGAATAAATTTTTTCTCTATTATTGAAAAAGTACAGACTGATGGAGGGATGTAGTGATAAATGTCACCAAAAGTACTTTAATTATGTTGAATTTAAGCAAAGTTATGGCACGATTTGTTGGAATAAGCGCATAAGGTCACAAAAAGTAGTTTGAAAAGGGATTTTTCAACTTTTTGTCAGAAATTCATGAAAGTAATGTGGATTTAATGTTCATGTGTATGGTATGTAAATACACATGTTAAACTTGGCCCAATTTGTTGGGGCGGGGGAGCAGGTGGGGAATGAAAAATATTTTAGACCCAAAGTGGGGCATGACAGAAAAAGTTTGAGAACCACTGCCCTAAAACAACAGGTGAGGACATGTTGAGCCGCATGTTGTCTTTTACCCGCTGGCTGTCCAGGTGCTGTCCTGTAAACGGTTCCGGGCTTTATAGATAATTGGCAAACTTTTTGGAGGAAACCTGGTCTTGTTAGAAGTGACGCGTTCATCCCACTTGGGATGGAGCAGCTCTCTTATCTAGGAATATTACCCAGTCTGTCACATGACAACCCAGAGTTGGGACCAGGAAGCAGAGCTGCAGTGCTACACACTTCTCTGCGCTCTCTCTGGATCAGTCACACAACCCCGTAGAGATCGTGTCTGTCCACCGTCAGATTAAATGATTTAAATTAAACAATAACAGAGCCAGAACTCCACACTAAAATCGAATTCAAATTAAAACAACCTCTGCAAAAGTCAAAAGTGCAGGACGAGTCAGGTCAGTTTCGAGGATATTACTGGGGAAAATATATTAGCATGCTGATTGAGGATTGTTCATCTGTTCATCTTGCCTATTTCCATTGATTTATCTATCAATTGTAAAATATGTTTACAGACGATTCCAATTGTTTGGCTAACTATTTATATCTCTGGCATTGCATTAGCGTTTTTTTACAAACTTTTTTCTCATCTTATTCTACAGAACAATGCCACGTGCACTGTCTCGTGTGTGGAGACATTTCACCCCATCCAATGTAGAAGGAAAGGCTGTGGACATTAGCAAATACTGTGCAAAGACCTATGTTCAGAATGCCACAACGATGCAGAAGCATATAGTCAAGTGCCCGAAGTTTCCTCAGGGCTCAAATCAGCCTATGACAAAACAAAATGTTTGTATTTGTGTCTGTAAATGACAAGGTAAATACAGTTAGTATAAATTACCCACAACATTTCCAGTTTCTTCCCGTTAATTCACGTATATTCCCGTTAATTCCCATGGAAAGTTTCCAACTTTGAATGTTCCCGGAATTTTGCAACCCTAATTACAACATAGGTTTATTGCCTTTAACTGAGACGTGGCTGCATCCTGATGAATATATCAGTCTAAATCAGAGGTCTTCAACGTTTTTCCGGCCAAGGACCCCCAAACAGGTGGAGAGATGGAGCAGGGACCCCCTACTATAAATATTGCATAAAATTGTGTTTTATATTAAACTGGACCTAGTGCCATGTTCAACATAACTACCCTGATATTGTGCATTCAATACTAAGCTATTCAAATATTACACGGGTTCATATATTCATGTTTTTAATTTAAACATGTGCAAGGTACAGGATGGCCATGCCACTGCCATTTATAAACATACAGTTGGTACGGAAAGTATTCAGACCCCTTTAAAATTTTCACTCTGTTTCATTGCAGACATTTGCTAAAATCTAAAAAAGTTAATTTTATTTTTCATCAATGTACACTTAGCACCCCATCTTGACAGAAAAAAAACAGAAATGTAGACATTTTTGCAAATTTATTAAAAAAGTAAAACTGAAATATCACATGGTCATAAGTATTCAGAACCTTTGCTCAGTATTGAGTAGAAGCACCCTTTTGAGCTAGTACAGCCATGAGTCTTCTTGGGAATGATGCAACAAGTTTTTCACACCTGGATTTGGAGATCCTCTGCCATTCTTCCTTGCAGATCCTCTCCAGTTCCGTCAGGTTGGATGGTGAACGTTGGTGGACAGCCATTTTCAGGTCTCTCCAGAGATGCTCAATTGGGTTTAGGTCAGGGCTCTGGCTGGGCCAGTCAAGAATGGTCACAGAGTTGTTCCGAAGCCACTCCTTTGTTATTTTAGCTGTCTGCTTAGGGTCATTGCCTTGTTGGAAGGTGAACCTTCGGCCCAGTCTGAGGTCCAGAGCACTCTGGAAGAGGTTTTCTTCCAGGATATCTCTGTACTTGGCCGCATTCATCTTTCCTTCAATTGCAACCAGTCGTCCTGTCCCTGCAGCTGAAAAACACCCCCATAGCATGATGCTGCCACCACCATGTTTCACTGTTGGGATTGTATTGGGCAGGTGATGAGCAGTGCCTGGTTTTCTTCACACATACCGCTTAGAATTAACGCCAACAAGTTCAATCTTGGTCTCATCAGACCAGAGAATCTTATTTCTCATAGTCTGGGAGTCCTTCATGTGTTTTTTGGCAAACTCTCTGCGGGCTTTCATATGTCTTGCACTGAGGAGAGGCTTCCGTCGGGCCACTCTGCCATAAAGCCCCGACTGGTGGAGGGCTGCAGTGATAGTTGACTTTGTGGAATTTTCTCCCATCTCCCTACTGCATCTCTGGAGCTCAGCCACAGTGATCTTTGGGTTCTTCTTTACCTCTCTCACCAAGGCTCTTCTCCCACGATTGCTCAGTTTGGCTGGACGGCCAGGTCTTAGATTATGGAGGCCACTGTGCTCTTAGGAACCTTGAGTGCTGCAGAAATTCTTTTGTAACCTTGGCCAGATCTGTGGCTTGCCACAATTCTGTCTATGAGCTCCTTGGGCAGTTCCTTCGACCTCATGATTCTCATTTGCTCTGACATGCACTGTTAGCTGTAAGGTCTTATATAGACAGGTGTGTGCCTTTCCTAATCAAGTCCAATCAGTTTAATTAAACACAGCTGGACTCCAATGAAGGAGTAGAACCATCTCAAGGAGGATCAGAAGAAATGGACAGCATGTGAGTTAAATATGAGTGTCACAGCAAAAGGTCTGAATACTTATGACCATGTGATATTTCAGTTTTTCTTTTTTAATAAATTTGCAAAAATTTCTACATTTCTGTTTTTTTCTGTCAAGATGAGGTACTGAGTGTACATTAATTAGAAATAAAATGAACTTTTTTGATTTTTGCCAATTGCTGCAATGAAACAAAGAGTGAAATATTTATAGGGCTCTGAATACTTCCCGTACCCACTGTACATCTTGCATACAACACTGAGCTATTAAAGTAATTCACAGATTCATGTTTTTATTTTAAACATACATGTAGAAGAGACAGTGAAAACTCATCTGTGGATGGCACACATACTCCCACATTAGTGAGATGTCCGACCCTGATGGCTAGCACACAACTTATCTAATCTTAGATGGATGGAGCTTGTCAGGCAGAGGGTCAAATCAGCCTCACAATATGTTGGATGCATGTTAATGTGTATTGAAAGACAATTAAATTTGTGGAAAAAAAAGAAAAAAAAAATTATAAAAAATTTAAAAAATTGTCTAATCAACCAAAGATTTCGCGGACCCCCTGCAGTACCTCCGCGGACCCCCTAGGGGCCGCGGACCCCCTGTTGAAGACCTCTGGTCTAAATTAATCTACTCCCCCCAGTCATATAAATTCACACGTTCACAGAGAATTCAGCCGAGGAGGTGGATTTGCAGCTATTTTTAACTCCAGTCTATCAATTAATCCTAAACCTAAACTCAGCTACAACTCATTTGAATGTCTTGCACACCAATCCAAGAAACACCAACAGCCAATCATACTTGCTGCAGTTTACCGTGCTCCTGGGGCTTATACTGAATTTTTTACGGAATTTCCAGAGTTTTATCAGACCTAGTCCTAAAGACCGATAGCATTATTATTGTTGGTGACCTTACTATTCATGTTGACAATAATAAAGATTAGGGATGGGCATTCGATTAAATTGTCTTATTCGATTGTCAGGAGTGTTAATGACGAATTTTCGATAAATCGTTAATATTTTTATATTAAAATTCACCATTTATAGGCTGTTAAAATGGAGTGAAAATAGAAAAAATACAGCGTGTTTCCTCATTGAGATCTTTATTGCAAGATCAACAACTCTTGTGGCAGTTAAACGGGATCCGATCAATGGTTACAGTTGAAAATATGCGCTGTTGTACTCTTAAGCCCCGCTGAGAGAGCAGCTAGCCGCTGAGAGCTAGCTGGATTTCGCGGTTCTCGACCTCTTACTCCGGTTGTTGTCACGTCATCACTCCCGGAACCCCTCAACCAGACCCGGCTTTGTCCGGGTCCAAAGGGGCTAGCTTTGGAGCTAGCCTCTGCTAGCTCCGGAGGCTAGCTGTGGAGCTCGGCTTCATGTCCGCACACGGACCCTCAGTCTACTGGGAGGGAACCCAGACAGACCCGGGTCTGGGTGAGGGGTTCTGGGAGTGAGGAAGTGACAACAACCAGACTGAGAGGTCGAGAACCATCAAATCCAGCTAGCTCTCAGCGGCTAGCTGCTGGTCTCTTCAGCGGGGCTTGTAGAGTATAACTCCGGGATGCTTCCTACAGCTGCTAACATCCTCGCTTTGCTGCATTCAGGTAACTCAGTTATTCCGACCTCCTACTTGAAGAAGAGCAGTGGACTCCTCATGCGCTCATGGAGACGTATAGCTTCGCAGTGTTGGCAGTGAACGCAACAGAATTTAGTCTGACAAAACAATGTCATCGACAAAATTCTTCAAAGCATTCAACACGGCCCAGCTGACTGGCACTCACTTTCAAGCAGCTGTAAAGTGAAGGAGGGGAGTTGTGTTTGTGGTGACCGGCGGTATTTAAAAAACAGCGCGGGTGGAAAATGGCTGAGGGAGGGCAGTCCCCGTCTGATCGACAAAAAGGGCAGAAAAACTTCTCTTGTATGGGAACACTTCAGATTCAAAGATTCCGACGAGGATTAGAACCCCACAATGTAGCGACCGCGCCGCGCAGCGCCATTCTCCATTACCCGTTCAATGTCGGGGTTCGGGGGTAAATGTTGATGGTCCTCATAGCCATCCCCCACCCCTCTCTTTCTCTCTCTGTCTGTCTGCTTGTGTGTTAGTGGTGGGGGGGCAGATGGGGACATTTAATAATGATAGGAAATTTCAAAGTTCTCATATACAAAATGTTTTTTTGGAGAGAAATACTGAATATATGCATCATGTTTTCAAACTCAAAAGTAATCGTTTGAATAATCGTGATTTCAATATTGTCCAAAATAATCGTGATTATGATTTATTTCCATAATCGAGGAGGAACCGCTCACAGGCTAACGTTAGCTAGCATCAGCTCAAGCAGCGGAGTTAATACGCCACTTCCTGTCTCTGTCTGCTGCACCCGGCTGCTCCACCTCTCACCTGAATATTGAGGAGGATTTGATGCTGAACAAGTCTGTGCAGAAAACCTGCTGCTGTGAAGGAAAAACGTTTTGACGTTTTATGCTGCTTCCTTTACGAGCTGCGTCGTTACACCAACTGTAAACAACCTCAACATCTCTACTTCCTGACACAAATTTTTCAAAACACTTTAGGAAACTCTGAAATGATAAACGTGTGTATTTGTGTTTCAGTGTGTCCTGCAGATGTCCAGCAAGTGATGGTGATTAAAGAAGAGGTTTCCTCTGAGGAGCAGCTGTGGAGCCCCCTTGTGGACCAGGAGGACCCAGAGCCCCACCACATTAAAGAGGAACAGGAGGATCCGTGGACCAATCAGGTTGGACAGCAGCTTCAAGGACTGGAGGAGCCTGATATCAAGTTCACATTGACTCCTGTCGCTGTGAAGAGTGAAGAAGATGAAGAGAAACTTAAATCGTCAACGCTTCATCCGAGTGAGACGAAGGAGAACAGATCGGACTGTGGAGGACCAGAACCAGCCAGGAACTCAGGTCCTGGTGGACGTTTACAACTGATGGTGATTAAAGAAGAGGTTCCCCCTGAGGAGCTGCAGTGGAGCCCCCTTGTGGACCAGGAGGACCCAGAGCCCCCCCACATTAAAGAGGAACAGGAGGATCCGTGGACAAATCAGGATGGACAGCAGCTTCAAGGACTGGAGGAGCCTGATATCAAGTTCACATTGACTCCTGTCGCTGTGAAGAGTGAAGAAGATGAAGAGAAACTTAAATCATCAAAGTTTCATCCGAGTGAGACGAAGGGGAACAGAGCGGACTCTCGAGGACCAGAACCAGCCAGGAACTCAGGACCTGGTGGATGTTTACAACCACGTCCTGAGGACAAGACTGACTCTTCTGAGACTGAAGTCAGTGAGGATGATTGGATGGAGACCAGGGAAACTCAGACAGGTTTAAATACAAGAAATAACAAACAGCCTCCAAGTGATATGGGATGTAAGACAGAAAAACCGTTTAGTTGCTCTGAGTGTGGTAAAAGATTTAAACATAGGGGCAATCTAAATATACATATGAGGCTTCATACAGGAGAGAAACTATTTAGTTGCTCTGAGTGTGGCAAAATATTTAACAAAAGATCAAATCTAAATACACATATGATGACTCATACAGGAGAGAAACTATTTAGTTGCTCTGAGTGTGGCAAAATATTTAACATAAGATCAAATCTAAATACACATATGATGACTCATACAGGAGAGAAACCGTTTAGTTGCTCTGAGTGTGGTAAAAGATTTAACAAAAGATCAAATTTAACTAGACATATGATGACTCATACAGGAGAGAAACCGTTTAGTTGTTCTGAGTGTGGTAAAACATCTAACCACAGGTCACATATTAATGCACATATGAGGATTCATACAGGTGAGAAACCGTTTAGTTGCTCTGAGTGTGGTAAAACATTTAACCACAGATCACATCTAAATTCACATAAGAAGAGTCATACAGGAGAGAAACCGTGCAGTTGCTCTGAGTGTGGTAAAATATTTAACCAAAGGTGCGATCTAAATACACATATGAGGATTCATACAGGTGAGAAACCGTTTAGTTGCGCTGAGTGTGGTAAAGGATTTATCCAAAGGTCAACTCTAAATACACACATGAGAATTCATACAGATGAGAAACCGTTTAGTTGCTCTGAGTGTGGTAAAAGATTTAAGCGAAGGAGCGATCTAAATAGACATGTGAGGATTCATACAAGAGAGAAACAGTTTAGTTCCTCTGAGTGTGGTTAAAGAGTTAAAGGAGACATATTATGCCCATTTTACCGCAGTTGATATGGTTCATTGGGGTCTTAATGAAATGTCTGTAACATATTTTGGTCAAAATACCACAAGGATCACTTAAAACAGCACCCTTTTTACAACAGCCCTCAGATTGACCTGTTTTGAGTGCCCCGCCCCCCTCTCACCCCCCTCACCTCTCCTTCACGAGATACAGAGACCCAGATTTTTAGCTATCCATTACCTCTGTAGAAATATGGCTACTGGAGACGACGATACAATCTTGCAACCATATCGTTTTGAACCAGAGTCAGGTGGGACGGTTTTTGGGACGGTAGCAATGCTAGAGCCCAAAATTAATTTGTAGAAGCACTACAAAAGTGGAATTTTCATAATATGACCCCTTTAAGATTCAGTCCTATTGTACGATACTTGAGGATTAATAAAGGAGAGAAGTGATTCAGTTGCAACTTTTGCAACAAAAGATTTATTAGGATATATCAGCAGATATTCATATTATACATATTCATAGTTCACTGTTTTAAGTAGACTATTAACAGTTTTATGTCCCTAGAAAATATAACTCATTCAATAACACGAAAGATTTGTGTTTAAATATCTTGTTTCTACATAATTTATCTATTTTTCATAAAGTCCTTCATGTCATTTTAAGGTTAAAGTGTGTTCCTTGCACCGTATGAATGTGTGTTCTTAACTAGATCATTAAATATGTTTGTTTTAAGACAATGGTTTCTTGGTTTGTGAGATTCAATGACAGTGTGTGTTCTCCTTTATGTATTGAATGTGTTTCCAAGAATAAAACTCTAATAAAAAGATAATGGCATCCTCGCCCTCCTCCTCTTTGTTTCTGTACGAACGGAGGCTGCACTGGCTACAGTTGAATTGTCTCATCATGAGACAAATTAATCCGCTTCTCACAGTCAGAGATGTTTGTTACGTTTGACGTGAAGTCGGAACTGGGCAATTTCAGGTCAGAATATCTGAAATACGAGTCGTCTGGAACACAGCTGTGATAGAATTCTGGAGATATAAGAGGCTGGAAACAACAAAGTTATCTACGTGTATTTAATTAGGGGCTTTCTGCAGAAAGGATCAACACAGGGAAACCGCAAGGGTCTCAGAGTGAAGATGAAGAACAGTCAAATACAAGGGTCTTATATACCAGGGGATAGGGCTGTCTCTCTGATCCAATCAAGACAGGTTCCCATAGGTGGGGGAAGGACAGGAAACTAAACATAACAGCTGATTCACATGTGTTTCCTAAGGTGATAAGAAGAGATACACTCCTTCCTTTGATAGGTAATTAAGTCGCAAAAGGTCTCACATTATTGACGTCATAAACAGTTCCCACCAGAAAACAGCTCAAGTCATCAAACATCTGTTGTATGTAAATACAAGTCATCAAAGTCTCTTGAGAAGGCTTCAAACACTTACTATCCAAATATAAAATACTTTTTCAACCTTGCTTAGTTAATTTTCTACTACATTTCCCTTCTTTTTGTCATTTATTGACAACTTAAGAGAAGGAAAAAATCAAATACATCAATTCACCAGGATTTCAAAATGCATCATCATCATCACTGTAGTGTAAAACAAACTGCCTTTGTCATTGACGGTATGCGTCTTTAAATGGGAGGAAGGATTGATAAAAGCAGATTAAACAGACATCACAACAACATCAGATTCTTCATCATTATCAAAAGGGTTCTGGGGAGGAAACCAGTCAGGGAGGGGAAACACATCTTATATTATCGTGACTGTAGATCCAATTGGTGTGTCATCTGGCAGAACAAACCATAGGGACACAGCTGGCATGCCCCATAAAGCCCATGGAGGCTACAGTAACCAAACTGTGAGTATAAAGGTGTAGTGTGGGGGAGACATACGTGCTAAAAGAAGTGTGGCATGTTGATACGAGCAAACACTCTCTGTAGCTTCAAAGGGAAACAAATCACAAATCCCCTATCGCACAGGATGCTTGGAACCCAACAAATCAGACTGGCCTGGGAGATTGGCTTGAATGTTCCAAAAACGAAATTCGTGTCAAGAGTTATCAGTCAGCGGGAGATCGCTGCCATCAATATTGAGAGAACAGTTCCTCTACTGCCACTCCGACCCAGCTGACTGAAGTGATGCCACGGAGGTCAGTGTTTCATCGTCGTCTTCTCAGGTGTGTGTGTATTATGTGATTCTCCGAAGCAACTATTACCAACAGCTGTGCTGGTCAGCACTGCCCCCTCTTTACTGATCCTTTGTTTTAATTATTCAGTGTGGGTGCAGCAGGTGGATGTTCTGGTTCTGGGACTCTCTTGCAGTGACTGGCATGAATCCACGTTGTCCTCTCAGTGGCCTTCACCGCCGTGTGGGGTGTTAACAGGATTTGGTACGGTCCTGTCCAGCGTCTGTGTCCGCCTTAGGTCTTTCACTATCACCCCAACCGGGCTTCAGGTCATGAAGTGGTCCAGTTGCCAGTTTAGGGAGTGCGTCTTTAACCTGTTTGTGAATGGCAGATAAAGCAGAAGAGAGATTTGTACAATAACGTAGCATTTCATCTTCACAGAGAGTTGTTGAAGGCAACTGTCTTTTAACAGGTCCAATGCCCGTGTTCGCTGGGCGTCCGAACAGAATCTCAAATGGGCTCAATCCATATTTTGGTCTGACTCTCATTCTCATTTGCATGAGAACCAGTGGGAGAGCCTAAGTCCACAGCAATCCAGTTTCCTCAAAGCATTTAGCCAATTTGTTTTTCAATGTCCCATTTTGTCTTTCCACCGCTCCAGCACTGGCTGGGTGATAAGCACAATGTTGTCTTAAATCAATGCCCAAATATTTGCTTAATTCTTTTATTGCCACACTAACAAATGGGGTACCGTTGTCACTACTGATTTTACTTGGGATTCCCCATCTGGGAATAAGTTCAGTGATCAGCGCTTTAGCTACGGCAACTGTGTCTTGTTTCGATGTGGGGTAAACCTCCACCCATTTAGAAAACATATCAACTATAACCAAGCAATATTTTTTCCCCTCACTCGGTGTTAGCTCAATAAAATCCATCTTCGATCATTTTAAAACATGATCCTTCCCATGCATTAACTTTGCAAAATGAGGAAACAGATATTTTGGCAAACAAGGTTTCTCATCAGGACCCACCCACACCCCATGTGTGTGTGTGCAACCACTTCTCTTCCAAAGTCCACGCTCCTCCACTGTTGCTCTAAGTTGAAGTTCTTGTAGGTCAGCCGTGGGGGT
Organism: Limanda limanda; assembly: GCF_963576545.1. Taxonomy (NCBI): domain Eukaryota; kingdom Metazoa; phylum Chordata; class Actinopteri; order Pleuronectiformes; family Pleuronectidae; genus Limanda; species Limanda limanda. The sequence continues at coordinate 6,030,107 of NC_083648.1, read as the reverse complement.
GGTGGGGTCGACCTGTAATAGAATGTGTGAAGCAGATAGTGGCTGGCGAGCAAATGCTTTTGCTGCTCCATCCGCCCTGGCATTTCCTTGTGATACTTGGTCATTATTAGAGGTGTGAGCATCACATTTACATACTGTATCCTGTTTTGGGAGGAGGACAGCTTCACGCATCTGAGACACTAGAGCATGGTGTTCAATTGGTTTGCCTGATGGTGTAAGGAGTTCTCTGTGTTTCCAAATCGTGCCAAAATCATGTACTACACCAAATGCATATCTACTGTCAGTGTAGATATTCACCCTTTTCCCCTTAGCCAATTTGCATGCTTCAATGAGAGCAGTGAGCTCTGCTGCCTGTGCAGACAGAGAAGCAGGGAGAGGTCGTGCAATCAATGTATCATGTGCTGCTACCACAGAGAAACCAACTAGATTTGCTCCTGTGTCTGAATTGCGAGATGCTGATCCATCCACAAACAGTTCAAAGTCTGGATTCTGCAAACGTGTTTCCTGTAAATCTGGTCTGTGGAAACAAACTTCGGTTATTGTTACTACACAATTATGTTGCTCACCATCTCCTTCTGTTGGAAGAAGAGTAGCTGGGTTAAGAACATTACATCTTTTCACAGTGATGTTAGCATTTCCAAAAGAATAGCATGTTATCGATAGCATCATACACATAGCATTTGGGATCAAGTTTTGCTCAGAAAAAAGCTACACGTCTCTGTTTACCCCCCTTGATCTGGGAGTAGCACTGATGTCATCTACTCCCCCTTTCTTGTCATCTGGTTGTGTGAAAGGTTGGTCAGGGTCGTGTGGTCATAAAGTCGAGTGGTCGTTTGTGGGGTCAGTTTCAAGTCAGTGAAAGCTTTCTTGTGTCATCAGTCTATATAACTTTGCTATATGCTGTTAAGCCCATGTGCGATTGCGCTGAGGGACTCTTCGAGGACAGCATAGTTAACATACATTTGCAGGAATGACATCATTTATTTCTTCGTAACAGTTTATGAATCTTTGAATTACTGTTACTCTATTAGGGGAGAGGGACTGCCCTCTGCTGTGATCACATGCCCTAAAATTAAACTTTTACATTTACAAACCTATACTTTTACAAACTTATACTTTAACAAACTGCAGTTTTTCAGGCTTGCCTTATGTCCTTATGCAGCTAAATGTTTTAAGAGAGCCACAGTATCATTGTCACAATATTCTTCAGTTGAAGCACAAATCATTATAGTGTCAACATATCGTAAATGTGCACTTCCTGGTGTTATATCTAATGATCTTAAGCTTTTTAGTGCCTGGTTGTAAATGGTCAGTGATTCACAAAAGCCTTGACGTAGGCATGTGAATGTATAACTTTCTCTGTTGAACTCAAATACAAACCAGTATTATCTATCTTTATCAATGTAAACACTGAAGAATGCATTTGCCCGATCAACAACAGAGAATAATTTACTATCCTTCAGAACTTGCTAAAGGATTGTTTGAAGAATTTGGAACCGACGAAGCGCATTGTTGTACTGCGGCGTTGACAACATACAAATTTTGGATGAATCGCAAATCAACAGTTTGTGTTTTATCAAAAATACTTTTCACCGGAAAAAATCAGAGTGTGCACTAGTGAATCCTTGCAAGGAACAATTACACCTGCCCTCAATAGAGAGTTGAAAACTGGTGTAATACCATCGATGGCTTTCTGTTACAGTAGATATTGTCAGATCATGGTGTAATAACCACAGGTTCCATGTGTTAATTAAACCCACATCATGATTACCTCTGAGCCCTTAAAATGTTGTTTGTATAAACTAAATATGCATGTGCATATTGGGCTTCTGTATTTGTGTCTGGTACCAGTTAAACAACCTTGAAAGTGTAAATAACAGATGTAAATCATTTTCTAAACACTTTAAAAAATTGATTTTACTTACCCACGGGATCTGATATCTTTTCCCAAATGTCAGCATTGACACATTTTTGTATCCACGGTCGCAAGTCTTGCCATTCATCATTTTTGTTTTTGACAGCAAGTCATGTGAGTGTGAACCAGGAACATCAAAAAAGGAAAGCATCCTCTGAACATCTGTGAAGGAACTGAGAGGGTGACTACAGAAACAGCACATCTATGTTCTTTCCAGAACATGCAACTTAGTGTTGAATTTTCTTTCACACTACTTTCCCTACAACTTATTTTTTCAAACCTGCATCTCTCCCTTTGTGTTTGAGTGCAGTGAAGTTTAAATCTTTTGGATGCATATACGTGGTGTCTGTTCTTAATGTGACTGAATGTGCCTTGTCCACTAGATCTTTGTCGATTTGATGTGACAACAGATGAGCAAAGCTTCCATTCTATGCATATAACAGTGAAGCAGCATTACACTTAATATAATCTCTTTCCCTATGTTGTGCAATAGGAGTAGACTTGACATTGGCTAATTATTAATAATCATGAAATATGATTATTAAAATAATAAAAATTATCTATCAAAAATAATTAAATTATTAATTGAAGATGATCAGTAATCAAATAACAATAAAACCACTAATGAGAAAATAGGAATTATCAATTAGAAAGTACAAGCTATCAATTAACAATGATAAGGTTATCAACCAAGAATAATGAAAATAATTAGTCAAAAACAATAAAATTATCAATTTAAGAATAATGCTATCTATATTAATAATTGAGAAAGGGGGGCACCACCCTGGTTTCCAGGGACCAACGATGTCAAGCTATAATTATCAGTCTCATAATGATAAATGTCAAATTAATAATGTCAATATTTTAATATTAACGATTACTTAATAAACAGTGAAGGCTTCTAAGTTCGAGCACAGGCAATCATAATCCAGCTGCAATCACACACTTATGCACAAATAATCACAGACTACAGATACTTTAATTACAAAAGTATTTATTAAAAAGGGGAAATAAAGTTATAATGTTATTCAATGATTTATCATTTTAACAAGCTCCGATATTTCAAAGATAAACACAGCAGCACTTATCACAATTCAGAAAATACATGTAAAACCTGCGGTCTACCTATGTATGTCTGTCTCTGTGTGTGTGTGTCTGTGTCAAAGTGTCTCTCTGTGTGGGTGTGTCTATGTGTGTGTATGTGAAATAAAGTTAGTGTTATTTAATGATTTATCATTTTAACAAACTCCCATATTTCAAAGATAACAACAGCAGCTTATCACAATTTAGAACACGCATGTAACCTCTGGTCCATCTATGTGTCTCTGTGTGTGTGTATCTGTCTGTGTCTATCAAGGTGTGTGTGTGTGTGTGTGTGTGTGTGTGTGTGTGTGTGTGTGTGTGCGAGAGAGAGAGAAAAAGAAGGGGCGTGGCGATGACGCGTAGTGACATCACATCTAAGATGGAGGCCGATCATGATTCGTGGAATCAAGGCCTAAAAACTCTCAAAATGGCGGATTGACTACAAAACAAGATGGCGGAGCCGTTATGAATTTAGAGCCAGGATGGGAGGAGAAAGAGAGCGGAGGCGTGGCAATAATAGACTCAAAATGGTGGGTTAACTTGCGTTATTCAAGATGGAGTCTATGTTAATGACACCATGTGGCCGGAGCGCACACTGGTGGTCGTCACATGAATTACACAAAGGAAATTTTAGACAAAGAGAATTCTTATCTCTGCTTGGCTTTGGGGGCCGAATGGTTAATTCGGCCCCCAATTAAACTAACATCTGCCCAGATAATCAAGTCTCTTACTGTACCACCCTCGCGGTGTGTCTGCGCCTCGGCGCGAATGTGTCGGGGGCCAGTGAATCACGTGGTCTCTCTCACGAGCGGAGCTCCGGAGCTCAGCCGCTGGACCGGACAAGGAGCGGATTTTCTCGTGCTCCGTGACGGAATGAAACTTCGTCTTCTTCTGTAACAGCGGAGAACGTGCTGCTTTACAGGAACGGAGTGAATTGTCTCTTACTCCTCAGCGGGATGAACATCGCGCTTCTGCAGGGGACGGCTGGTTTGAAGCCGTTTGTAGATCGTTGGAGAGAGAATAAAAGTAAAGTCCGTGTGGAAAATGAAACAGTTTGAGATCGTCCAGCGAGCAATTTCCTGTTTGATCTTTCCAAGTTAAAACAGGAAAAGTCCTTTTCAAAATAAAAACGTCGACTAAGATAAAAGAATAAATGAATGAAATGAATTGAAATGAATAAAACAAAACGTCTTATCGCCTCCATTAGTTTACTGAGTCGTCTGGTAAAGCCTCGGGAGGCCTAGTGGTAACTTCAGCGTTGGAGTAGAAAAAGAGGACAAAGAAGTTAGTTGCCTCCTTAAGTTGCTGGGTTAACTGGTGAGACCCCGGGGGGGGTCTCGTTGTCACATCAGCATCGGAGGAAAAGAGCGAGGTTTCTGTGAGCTCAGCCTTTTTAAGTCATGTTCCAGGTGACTCCCCCCTGGGAGGAGGGGTCAGGGGTCAGTGTGGCCCCCGGCCAATTAACTATCAGAATTTGGCCCCAAGGGGCGGGCTTCGCCCTCAGCGGACATCTCAGGTTTCATTTGGATCTCAGCAGAGCTGATTGCAGCATCTGCCACCAGGCCCTCCTGCTGGGGGGGGGGGTTGGAGTGTCGACACCCCGGAACACTCTAGGGCTGGTCTCAGGATCGCGTTTAGGCCTCACGTTTTATGGGCCTTTGTTGAAAACTCAGATCACTTGGCCTCAGTCCCAACACCTAGCACTGTGAGTGTGTGCATTGGCATATTAGCATAATCATCTCATTGCTATTTAAGCTATGTTCTTATCAGTAGTTTGTCTTTCTTTTCTAAAAAACAAAAAAATAATTTACTTCTATGATAAGAGTTTGTGTTTGTGTGGTGCATTCACCCTCTTGATGTGTGAGGTGTTCCTCATGGTTTCGTTCTCTGCTCAAAGATGCTGGTTCCTCCCTCTCCTCCATCCCCGCCTCGGTTCATTCAGCCTTGTAAAGTTACTGTTTCCTTGGCAATTTTTGTTTTGCCCAATGTCCCTTCTTTCAACAGAGAAAACAAATGTCCCAATCATCGTTTCCACATGCGTCCCCCCTCCTTCCTTGAAATCCTCTTCTTCTGCATCGCGATGTACCTCTGAATATCTTCAGTGAGGCTTTATGCAGATCAGTCTCTCTTTCTTCTTCTTATTCGCATGAACTGCATGTGCTTTTATTAAGCTCTTCCTGAGTCCCACTTGATGCCTGTACGTTTTAACAGGCTGGCAACTTCAGGTCACTTCAAGAATTCGCAATTCGGGCTGGATCCTGTCCCAGTCCATATAGCCCACTTGTCTGGTGCGAGGTGAAGAGAGGAGTTATGGGTCTGGAACGTCATTAGCTGGAAAAGGTTGTTGTGGAACCTGGGCTCCTGCCTGTGGAACATCCGCTTCTGGTGGAGCTTGGTGTTGTTCTGGTTGTCGTCTTGTCGGCGGGGAAGAGTCGAGGTCGGGAACCTGCATTTTGAGACACTGAGACATTTGTGAGGTGTTAACTGTCCCTGCCAGTGTGTGCTTTCTGTCCCTTTGATGCAATTTTTCTAATCACATTCAACATACATTCCTATCTGCCTGAAATTTAAAATGTACTTTTCTGGCCTAACTTACTATTTCATTCTCCTCTAGCTTCAGTCTCAGCTGTTTCAGCTGTCTTAAAAAACTCTCTCTCTCTCTGGAAACCCAAAGTCACTCATTCCTCATTCACACTTGAAACAAACTTAGTGCTTTGTCACCATAGTTCTTTCACATGAAGTTCACATAAGGATTACTCAGTTCAGTTCCATTATCCAAATCTTATATTTTCATTTACATATGTAAAGAATTTTTTTTTTTTTAATTTTATTTTAAGTATTAGTTACCTTAAGTCTTCAATCAATCTCCAAAACGCTATCGTAAGGAGCAAATAGGAAACTTAGTAATATAAACATCATCAAAATAATGTAATACCTCCTATATTATATAACCAACAGTAATTTTCTCTTGTAATTACTTGGTTGCTGTTAGTTTCTCAATTCATCTCTTTTTTTTTTTTTTTTTTATCTTTTTTTTTTTTTTTAAATACACCTTCAAATATCCTGCCTAACCAACATAAATCATAGTGCCCTAAAGAAGTTCTCTACATAGCGCGCTTTTTTGAGTTGCCTGACACAATGCAAATACACTCAGTATTATGTCCTCTCTGTGGTTGCAGTCGAAACAACTCCTTAAGGTACCTCGTCAGTCTACCTTCCAGGTTTCTTCTAAACCTTGGTTAAAAATTTACAGGGCTTTCACCTGTCTGGAGGATCCCGTTCCTCTTAGACCAACTTCTCCGTAACACTATGTTCTGCTGGTATAAATTACACTTGAAATCTCAGATTCTCACCAGATAGATCGCAGCGCTGAGACGATCCGGCTCGGGTCTAGGTCCCTGCATCTCACCCGTGGGGAGGTTAAGGTTGGAAACTTTTTTCCAAGATGATCAGTCAACCGTAGACACCGAGTCCAGATCCGTCCAGACGTGCGATCCCACTTCTGACACCAAATTGTGATAGAATTCTGGAGATACAAGAGGCTGGAAACAACAAAGTTATCTACGTGTATTTAATTAGGGGCTTTCTGCAGAAAGGATCAACACAGGGAAACCGCAAGGGTCTCAGAGTGAAGATGAAGAACAGTCAAATACAAGGGTCTTATATACCAGGGGATAGGGCTGTCTCTCTGATCCAATCAAGACAGGTTCCCATAGGTGGGGGAAGGACAGGAAACTAAACATAACAGCTGATTCACATGTGTTTCCTAAGGTGATAAGAAGAGATACACTCCTTCCTTTGATAGGTAATTAAGTCGCAAAAGGTCTCACATTATTGACGTCATAAACAGTTCCCACCAGAAAACAGCTCAAGTCATCAAACATCTGTTGTATGTAAATACAAGTCATCAAAGTCTCTTGAGAAGGCTTCAAACACTTACTATCCAAATATAAAATACTTTTTCAACCTTGCTTAGTTAATTTTCTACTACACAGCATTACACTCACACACACGGACAGTGAAACAGCGATGGCGGAGGAGCCCTCGTTGACATGAATGATGGTAAATGTCAAACAGCAGGATTGTTAAATTCAGGGACAGCTGTGATGTCCCCAATCTATAAAATTTAAAAACGCATGTGCTGTGGCCCGCTCAGTGCCGCTCTGCAGTTCTAGAAATTAGACGTTTAATTGTTGTTTCCATTCCAATTGGAAGTTGATCTGATGTAAGCCCTGGTACAATACCTCAAAGAAAATAATTTGAAATTGGCCACTAAATGCAAAACTTTTTCATAATGCCCCTTGATTTTTGTTTGTCGGGTCTTGTTATTTATTTGAATATTTATCTTTTTCTGGGATTAATAAAAAACATAAATGCTTCTTTTAATAGGTTCTCCGAGTCAACGGAAAGCCAATGAACTGTCTAATTGCCCTTCTCCCTTATCTTGTTCTTATTGGTTTGAATTGTCAGACGGGGTAAAAGATGAACACATACATCAAAACAAAGATTATTGAACCTGGAAAGGAACCAGACCTGACTCTGAGAAGAACGACAGACGAGTTAGAATCTGCAGAGGAACCTGAGCAAACACAGACACAAGTATCTGCTCTTTACTTGGGGACACTCAACAAAACCTTATATGTAGCTTAGTGAGTCTTCTGATAGAAATAGTAACTCTTAGTGAGACTAGTCAGGACGACGGCTGGATAACTGGAATCTAATGATATCTAACAAATATAATTTTTCCCTTCAGTATCAACAGCAAAAACATTGGATCTCAAGAACAGTCAGATCTTGAGAGCTGTGAAACATTGTGTGTAACACCTCCCAGTGTCCATTCCAGGTACCAGCATGTGCAACAAAAAAAATAGTTCACATATATAAAAGAGTGCATGTACATTTTTGAAAGATGTTTTCTTTATTGCTGCTCATTTCATTTTCCAACTGCCTTTTTCTTCTTCTTTCTGGGTTTGCTCTCGTCTTCCAGAACGACTACTTCCGTCGCAATTCGAACTCTCTTGGTCTTTAAAAGCTCTCGAGCGAGTTCTGTGGACAGAGGGAGGCAGATGATGAGTGTTAACGAGACACAGACAGAACCAGGACGTGAAATATAGAGTATAATAATATAATAATATAGAGGCTTTGTACTTATTTAGTGTAAGAGAATTAAACATAAATCCATGTTGTTCTACTAAATTACTCATTGGGAGCTTGTTTTCTTGTGTACACTGTAAATATTCATATATTCAACCTCAAGCTGCATTGACTGTAAATACGAACTGCTGAGTGGAGACAAGCTCAGGTGAGTGTAAAGGTTGAGATCATGATGTTCTCATTTCACCTCCTTCAACACAAAAACTCCCTGTCCCAGCTCGTGTCTGGTTTCTTTTTAACAACACAATGATCCTGTGAGATGAACGTCCGGTCGTCACCTTCAGATGTCGTCGCAGCAGCTGCTGGTTCCTCAGCGGGCGGCTGCACCGATGAAGGTTTCCACACGGCGAGGCACGTCAGCCGGGCCGAGGTGTTCACTTCCACGAGGAGGGTGGGAGGTTCCAGCTCCTGTGGGACGACAGCGGTTGGTCAGTGGATGATCGGCAGCTCAGCAGGTAACTGTGTCTTTTTAATCTTCTTTGTTTCGCAGAATTGTGTTTATTGAAAGCTTGTTATATCATTTACAGAGTTAGGATTAAGAAACTTGATAAATGATAATCTTATGAATTGAAGCACACACATTTGCTGCAAATGTAAATGTGTCAAAGAATTGGTTAAAATAAAATGTAAATGGCTTCTTCTCCCAAACTGTTTACAAACAACAACACAGACGTGCCTCTTTCAGGTTCAGGAGCTTCCACATCTTGATCAATCCGTCATTGGAAGCCGTCACCAACACGCAGTAATCCTCCATCATAAAACTGTCCACTGCTTTCACCCTGACACCACAACAAGGAGAGTTGGTGTAAGTTTGTAAACGTTGGACATCAAATTCAAAAATACATTTTACAAAATACTTTCAGACACACATGGAGGTAGGGACGGGAATCGGCAGGGACCTCCCGATACGATACTATCATGATACTTAGGTGGCGATACTATATGTATTGCGATTCTGTAAGTATTGCGATTCGATATTACCATTTCCTGGGATTTCTTTTGGTTATTTTTTTTTTTTTTTTAAATAATGGACCATGGAAAAATGTTGAATTATACCTTCAAATACAACACAATCAATTTCACTTAGAGCTTTACAAGTTTTATTTCAAATATTAACATTGACTTAATGACTGCCGGGCAGCCAATAGAGAAAATAAATAAAAATGTGCCCTATTATTGTACAGCCCCTGTCAACTGCACACAAACTGACAGATTAAGAAATGTAAGCCATCTAGGCTACTTTTAAACAATAAATAAAAGGTAAATTAAATAGAATGAATAAAAGTTTACTTAAAATATAAACTTTGAAATAAACAAAAAGTAGGCTATTGTTGTTTGCATGAAGGCGATACAAAGCTAGTGCTTGGGTATGTTTAGATGTTTGTTTTTTTTAATTTTTAAAAAATCGATTTGGGAGGCAGCATGGCGATTTAAAATCACAAGAATCGCGATTTGTAACTGAATCGATTTTTTCCTCATCCCTACATGGAGGTGGACTGTGAAATAAATAAATTAAAGAGTAATTACCTGGTTTCATGAGCCTTGAACTCACACACACATTTCAGTTTTTCCAATTCACACAACCTCACAATCTCATCATCTCCTGCGACGGCCAGGAGGGAGTTCTGAAAAACAAACAAAATCCAACATCCATGTTGTCTTACATGTGGTATATTGTTAATCTACAATACCAGGGCTCGTAAAACAATCATCACAACCCAGCTGTCTCTACATCACTAAGAGAAGCCACAGTTTGTGTAAGTATTCACAGAACTTACATTTAAGAACTTTACAGACGAGATTGTGATTGTTCCCTTCACCGACGCCGTCTCCAGGTCGTAGATGTTCACCTCGTCATCTACCACCACCACATATTTATCTCCATCTGGAGACCACCTGACAATGTGTGCAGCTGTTAAAAGTGAACAGAGAAAACAAATGAGTCCAGGATCAATTCATACTTACAAAAATCTCAGTTCATTAAAACACACAATGAAACTGACTCAGTTCTATGTTTTTGATGAAGGTCAACATCACGTGACGCATGCAGGAAGTGAAGCTTTCATCCTCTCAGCAGTGCGCAAAACTCATGCAACGCATCAAAACTCATGTGCTCGGGCCGTTCAGTGCTGCTTTTCAGTCCTAGAAATTGTCGTTTATTTTTGGTTTTACAGTCAGAGTGTGTTTAATTTAATAATGGAGTATTTCTACTTCACTGTCTTAGTACTTTCACTTGTAATGGAATATTACTTTACTGTCTCTGTACTTTTAGCTCAGTGAATGATCCGAGTTACTCTTCCACAATTGTTTAAGTTTATTTCGTTGCTTATACTTTAGTACTTGTTTAACAAGTAGCCTACATGTAACAGAGTATTTCTACTGTGCAGTATTAGTACTTTTGTTTCCTCTTCGTCTAGTCCAACAGGGGTCGCTGCAGGCTCGGAGTCTCTGTTTCCTGTCGCTGGCTGTCTTTGTCATAGATTTATATATAAAGACTAGATTTCTCGTCTGCGTTGCTGGCCAACGGAGACGAACGTCCGCACATGGCGGCCATATTGCTACGGGGCATCTCGCTCACCCATAACATTGTGTTGATAGAAGGGTTGCAAAGGGGCGAAACTTTCCGGTAAATTTCTGGAAACTTTCCATGGGAAGTTAAGCTCGGGAATTTGGAAAAAAAAAATAATAATAAGCAAATTAAACGCTGAGCAATAAAAACATCATTCAAAACTCTATTTTAAAGATGTATGGAATGCAGCACATGCTGCACGTTGAATTTCAACCCTCCACTGTGCATTCTTCCATCACATGCACAGATAACTCCCAGCATCCTTCACTCTACAGCAGGGCTGTTGAGGCCTGCTGTAGAGTGAAGGACTAGTCAGGTAAGTTTCAATGATATTACTGGGGAAAATATATTAGCATGCTGATTGAGGATTGTTCATCTGTTCATCTAGCATATTTCCATTCATTTATCCATCATGTAAATCACTTTTTACAGATGATTCCAATTGTTTGGCTAACTATTTATATCTCTGGCATTGCATTAGTGTTTTTTTTACAAACTTTGTACTCGTCTTATTCTACAAAACAATGCCACGTGCACTATCTCATGTGTGGAGACATTTCACCCCATCCAATGTAGAAGGAAAGGCTGTGTTCATTAGCAAATACTGTGCAAAGACCTATGTTAAGAATGACACAACAATGCAGAAGCGTATAGTCAAGTGCCCAAAGTTTCCTCAGGGCTCAAATCAGCCTATGACACACAAAATGTTTATATTTATGTCTGTATATGACAAGGTAAATGGGTGGATGACATGACGCATGATTTTTCCGTAACTAAGTGTTAATGTCTATTTAGATGCATTTAACCACTTAAACAACACATGGATGTGATGCATAGTATGGTACTTTGTTTTAAACTTATGATTTTGTATGAAATATCTGTTATGTTTTGATTATATTTTAAGCTGAATACGCAAAATGTCCTGCGGTGTGACCGTAACATAGCTGAAGCATTAAACTTACATATTAACAAAATAAACCAGAAATATCTGGAGCAGGTAATAACTGCCTTGGCATTATATTGTATAATATGACTTTATTAATATTAGGTTTTAATATGCACAAAACTAGTATATTAGTATTTACAGCAAAATAACTTTCGTAACACAAATAATGTCCTGTGGCGTGACATGGAAAATCAGATTTTTGAAACGGCAGTTACATGGACAACTATAGGGGCCCTTAGTTTATTCCACTACCAGGAAGCCCCCCAGATGTTGGAATGTACTGTGTATGTTGAAAGGTGACTGTTAACCTCTGATTAATTTCATAAATTTCACTCTTTCAATCAGAAAATGAATGTGTGATTTTTCGAATTTCCTGTAGTGTGACGGCTGTAGTTAAAAATTTGTTTAAAAAAAAAAAATTTCACATTTTTTTTTTTTAAACTTAATTAAACATGTTAAGGTTAAACTGTGTTATTATTCAGTTAGCATAATAGCTAAGGTCAGTCTTGTATAGCAATGACTCAAAATGACGAAAATGTCCTGCGGTGTGACGGCCGGTCACACCGCAATGAAATTATACAAAAAATCCGAGGAACACTAGCAGTTTAAAAAAATTCAGCATTTGAACATTATAATTTCATAAAACTGTAATCCTCATTAGAACTTTATTAAAAAAATACTGTTTCACCCTTATTTGTCAACTACCCAAATACAGTTAGTATAAACTATCTCCAACATTTCCAGTTTATTCCCGTTAATTCCCGTTAATTCCCATGGAAAGTTTCCAAGTTTGAATATTCACAGAATTTTGCAACCCTAGTTGGTAGTGGTAAATAACCATAACTTGCTCAGTTTTCAACCGATTTTTAAACAGTTTGGTTTGTTATAAATGTCAGAGATGTAGATATGACACTGCATACTTATGAATAATTAAGTTATTTTCTAAAAAAAAAGAATACTTTATGCATTGTCATAACTACATCTCTGACATCTATAACAAACCAAACCGTTAAAAAAATCGGTTGAAAATTGAGCAAGTTATGGTTATTTACCACTACCAACACAATGTTATGGGTGAGCGAGATGCCCCGTAGCAAGATGGCCGCCATGTGGTGACGTCCGGCTCGGTCGAACGAGACATCTAGTCTTTATATATATATATCTATGGTCTTTGTCCCCTCAGAGAGGAGCAACATGGCCGCCATGCAGCTGCCGCGGGTGTTGGTACATGAGCGGATCCGCGCTGCCGCTGAAGACTTCCTGCTGCAGGTGGAGGAAGGAGGAGGAAAGGCTCGAGTCCCGGAGCTGAGAGCGATGCTCACCGAGCGGCTCGCGGCGGCGGAAGAGCAGATCCTCGCGGGACTTGAGGAAACCTTGTTAGAGTCCGAGGAGCGAGTGGAGCGGACCGAGCTGGAGATCTGCCGCCAGAGGAGGCTGCTCGATGCCGTGATGCAGCCCGTAGTCCGGCTGCACAGAGCAGGTCAGTCCAGGGAGCAGGGGGGGGGGGGATTCATGTTGTGGAGGGCCGGACCAACAGGCTGAACTCAATTCTACTCATATTCATTTTATAAGCTTCTACTGGTAAGAGTAAATGTTATGATTACGTCATTACGGTCAGCGTGCTGCGTCATTTCCTGTTTTTCGCTGCCGCTGGTCGCTCTCTGAACTAGCTCCTCTGCTAACAGCTGTTTCTCTGCATCACTCCGGCTACAATCACCGGTCTGTAGTTAAACAGCCACACATCCCAGCCCCTCCTCTCTGGTGCTCAGTGACTCTGTGTTCTGTGTGAGCTCAGCCTCGTAGTCTAACAGGCTGATACAGCAGCGATGGCTTCTCTCTCTCTCTCTCTTGCTCCGAGTGTCTCATGTTTACTGACTCCTCCGCCTCCATTAACAGTAGTGCTACATGTAATAAATGCAGTGTGTTGGTAGCGATGGAGGAGAGGCTTAGCGACCTAGAAGCTCGGCTCCGCAGCTTAGAAGCTCCGTTAGCTGTAGTTAGCTTAGCCGCCGCGGAGCTACCTAGCTTAGCACGTAGCCTTGCCTCAGTTAGCAGTCCCTGGACCTGCCCGTGCAGCCGGGAGCCCAGGGCGGCTGGGTGACGGTCCGGAGGGGGCACAGTGCTACCCTTAAAGAGCCCACGATTAAAGAGCCACCAGCTCACGGTTCAAACAGATTCTCCAGCGACCACAGTCAGCTGCATCCCAGGGACCAGAGCCGGGGCATCGAATCCAAACTGAAGCTGCTGGCTGGGACTTAACGTAAATACAGTAAAATCATAATTCACGTCGGCAGCAACGACTCCCAGCTTCGCAGGTCGGAGGTCACTGAAGTTAATGTTGAGTCGGTGCTTTTGCAGAAACGATGCAGGACACAGTAGTTTCCTCTGGCCCTCTCCCTAACACAGTGGTTCTCAAACTGCGCGACCGGGAGGAGGAAATGTGAGGTGGAACTAATATTATAGCCGAACTAATGTTTTGACGTCTGCATCTCTTTTACGGCGGAGCAGTAAACAAATCACTCTTTCGCCCTTGCCAGTGGTCGGCAGCTCGCGGCTTCAGCCCCTCTGCAGCGGCTCCCTGTGCAGTTTTGTGCACACGCTCAGGCCCGGGGCTCCGCCCCGCCCCTACTCACTCGCTCAGAGACACACACAGGAGATCAGAGCTCGTTCACGTGAAGCAGCCGGTCAGGGACAAACAAGTCTGAAAAGTGAAAACTCTATGAGACCAAACAAATTAAGAAGACACTTAGAAACACTACACCCCAGTCACATGCATGTGTTCTGTTTGGTTGAGCTTTATCATCTTTGTAAGAAAGTGATTTTAATTGAATACATTTTTTCTCTATTATTGAAAAAGTGTTGGGACCAGGAAGCAGAGCTGCAGTGCTACACACTTCTCTGCGCTCTCTCTGGATCAGTCACACAACCCCGTAGAGATCGTGTCTGTCCACCGTCCGATTAAATGATTTAAATTAAACAATAACAGAGCCAGAACTACACACTCAAATCTAATTAAAATTAAAACAACCTCTGCAAAAGTCAAAAGTGCAGGACGAATCAGGTAAGTTTCGATGATATTACTGGGGAAAATATATTAGCATGCTGATTGAGGATTGTTCATCTGTTCATCTAGCCTATTTCAATTGATTTATCTATCAATTGTAAAATATGTTTACAGACGATTCCAATTGTTTGGCTAACAATTTATATCTCTGGCATTGCATTAGCGTTTTTTTACAAACTTTTTTCTCATCTTATTCTACAGAACAATGCCACGTGCACTATCTCGTGTGTGGAGACATTTCACCCCATCCAATGTAGAAGGAAAGGCTGTGGACATTAGCAAATACTGTGCAAAGACCTATGTTAAGAATGCCACAACGATGCAGAAGCATATAGTCAAGTGCCCGAAGTTTCCTCAGGGCTCAAATCAGCCTATGACAAAACAAAATGTTTGTATTTGTGTCTGTAAATGACAAGGTAAATACAGTTAGTATAAATTACCCACAACATTTCCAGTTTCTTCCTGTTAATTCACGTATATTCCCGTTAATTCCCATGGAAAGTTTCCAACTTTGAATGTTCCCGGAATTTTGCAACCCTAATTACAACATAGGTTTATTGCCTTTAACTGAGACGTGGCTGCATCCTGATGAATATGTCAGTCTAAATGAATCTACTCCCCCCAGTCATATAAATTCACACGTTCACAGAGAATTCGGCCGAGGAGGTGGATTTGCAGCTATTTTTAACTCCAGTCTATCAATTAATCCTAAACCTAAACTCAGCTACAACTCATTTGAATGTCTTGCACACCAATCCAAGAAACACCAACAGCGAATCATACTTGCTGCAGTTTACCGTGCTCCTGGGGCTTATACTGAATTTTTTACGGAATTTCCAGAGTTTTATCAAACCTAGTCCTAAAGACCGATAGCATTATTATTGTTGGTGACCTTACTATTCATGTTGACAATAATAAAGATTAGGGATGGGTATTCAATTAAATTGTCTTATTCGATTGTCAGGAGTGTTAATGACAAATTTTTTCGATAAATCGTTAATATTTTTATATTAAAATTCACTATTTATAGGCTGTTAAAATGGAGTGAAAATAGAGAAAATACAGCGTGTTTCCTCATTGAGATCTTTATTGCAAGATGAACAACTCTTGCGGCAGTTAAACGGGATCCGATCAATGGTTGCACTTGAAAATATGCGCTGTTGTACTCTTAAGCCCCGCTGAGAGAGCAGCTAGCCGCTGAGAGCTAGCTGGATTTCACGGTTCTTGACCTCTTACTCTGGTTGTTGTCACGTCCTCACTCCCGGAACCCCTCAACCAGACCCGGCTTTGTCCGGGTCCAAAGGGGCTAGCTTTGGAGCTAGCCTCTGCTAGCTCCGGAGGCTAGCTGTGGAGCTCGGCTTCATGTCCGCACACGAACCCTCAGTCTACTGGGAGGGAACCCTGACAGACCCGGGTCTGGGTGAGGGGTTCCGGGAGTGAGGACGTGACAACAACTGGACTGAGAGGTCGAGAACCTTCAAATCCAGCTAGCTCTCAGCGGCTAGCTGCTGGTCTTTCAGCGGGGCTTGTAGAGTATAACTCCGGGCTGCTTCCTACAGCTGCTAGCATCCTCACTGTGCTGCGTTCAGGCAACTCGGATGTTCCGACCTCCGACTTGAAGAAGAGCAGTGGACTCCTCAAGCGCTCATGGAGACGTATAGCTTCGCAGTGTTGGCAGTGAACGCAACAGAATTTTGTCTGACAAAACAATGTCATCGACAAAATTCTTAATTATCAATTAATCCATCGTTGATTAATTATGCCCATCCCTAATAAAGATAGCCTAAGTGTAGGGCTGTGCAATTAATCAAATTTCGATCTTTGGGTCAAACCATCTCCAAACTAATATAAACAAGTTGAAACGATTTTCTGAAATTGCATGTGCAATTCAGTCCTTCCCCCAAAGCATTCAACACGGCCCAGCTGACTGGCACTCACTCTCAAGCAGATGTAAAGTGAAGGAGGCGAGTTGTGTGTGTGGTGACCTGCGGTATTTAAAAAAGAGCGCGGGTGGAAAATGGCAGAGGGAGGGCAGCCCCGTCTGATCGACAAAAAGGGTGGAAAAAGTTCTCTTGTATGGGAACACTTCGGATTCGAAGAATCTGACGTGGAGCAGAATCACACAATGTAGCGACCGCACAGCACGCAGCCGCCTGCTGTTCACACCGGACCCGCATTTCTCCGAGCCGGTCAGCCCGCGATTCTCCGCTTGTTGTTGTATGTAAACCGTTCAATGTACAGTTGCAATCAGAAGTATTCAACCCCCCAAAGATTTTAAGGATTTATCAATTAAAGTTGGCAGAATCTTGCTCAAAGAGCAAAATTCTGCTTTGGATTACTTCTTTATGAGTTGAGTGATACAGAAAATAAACACGGAAAATGCATGATGTAGTATTTGTGTGTAGCAGTATATTTTGTTAAGATAGCCATGTCACAGTTATTCAACCCCTATATGATATTGTTGTTTTAAACGCTGTCTGACAGTTTTTTTTGTCCTAAAGTGGAGATGAAACATAATTAAGCCTTTGGGAACTCTATAATGATCCTTCATTTGCTTCAGCTGTGATGCGTATATAAACCCCACCCATGAAGGTATTCAAGGTAAGTTGCAATCATGGGAAAGACAAAGGAGCGTGCATAAAAGCTGAGAGAGGAAATTATTTCATCACACCTGAAAGGCCTTGGGTAGAAGAAGATTTCCCCAAAAAAGTATATTCCAAGAGACACAGTTGGGAGCATTATAAAGAAGTTTAAAACTTATGGAGCAGCTGCAAACCTGCCTGGCCGTGGAAGAAAGCCATCATTTCATCAAGGGCCATCAGAAACTTAGTCAGAACAACTCAGATAAACCCCTGTGTGACGGGTTTATGTGCAAGACACCTACAGGATGACCTGATGAAGGCTGGTACAAGTGCTTCAGTGGCAACTATAAGACGTGCACTGAATACACAAGGACTCCATGGCCATCTCCAAGACGCACTCAGCTCTTGACCACAAGGAACATCAAAAGTCGACTAGAATATGCCATGAGGAATTTGGATAAGACTACTGAGTTTTGGGTGACAGTTCTATGGACTGATGAAACCAAACTGGAACTGTTTGGACGTATGGACCAGCGGTATGTAAGTGCGAAAGGCCAGGCTTATGACAAGCAGAATACCATCCCCAAAGTCAAGCATGGAGGTTGGGCAAAGATGATATGGGGCTGTTTTTCTGCGGCAAGAACTAGCAATCTTGATCGTGTACATGGCATCATGGATTCACAGAAATACCAGGCCATTTTAAAGAGGAATGTGATGCCTTTTGTTGACAAATTGAACCTGTGTGATCATTAGACTTTCCTGAAAGACAATGATCCAAAGCCCACCTCCAAGTCAGCCAAAGCTTTGTTGAGAAAAAGATCCTGGAACGTCCTGGAGTGGCTTTCTCAGTCAGCAGATTTAAATCTGATTGAAAATCTTTGGTGGGATTCAAAAAAAGGCAGTTGCAGCACAGAAGCCATCAAACATCACTGAGCTAGAGGCTTTTTCACGTAAAAAATGGGCAAAGATTCCAATCAAGAGGTGTAAAAAGCTTGTCTGTACTTACCGAAAACGTTTGTTAGAAGTTATAAAAGCTAGAGGATGTGCCACAAATTCCTGAAGCTGGGGGTTGAATAATACTGAACATGCACATGTGTTGAAAGAGTTACATTTTTAATTTTAACTTCAAAGTTAAGTAAACGTCTGTTGTCAAAATAACTTAAGTACGCATCAGTAAATATCTTTTGTTGTTTGATGAGGTTTTTTGTCATTTATTGTAATTATCTGTCGTCCACATCACTATAATGTCTATTGAGGTGAGGGGGTTGAATATTTCTGATTGCAACTGTAGGTGTTCGGGGGTAAATGATGATGGTCCTCATAGCCATCCCCAACCCCTCTGTTTCTCTCTCATTTACAAAGTGTTTTTTTGGAGAGAAATACTGAATAAATGCATCATGTTTTAAAACTCAAAAGTAATCGTTTGAATAATCGTGATTTCAATATTGTCCAAAATAATCGTGATTATGATTTATTTCCATAATCGAGGAGGAACCGCTCACAGGCTAACGTTAGCTAGCATCAGCTCCATTAGCAGAGTTAATACGCCACTTCCTGTCTCTGATGTGATCTTTAAAAAATCACAACAGTCGACATTGAACCACACAACACAAGTTTTTCTAAACACTTTAGGAAACTCTGAAATGATAAATGTGTGTATTTGTGTTTCAGTGTGTCCTGCAGATGTCCAGCAACTGATGGTGATTAAAGAAGAGGTTCCCTCTGAGCAGCAGCAGTGGTGCCCCCTTGTGGACCAAAAGGACCCAGAGCCCCCCCAAATTAAAGAGGAACAGGAGGATCCGTGGACCAATCAGGATGGACAGCAGCTTCAAGGACTGGAGGAGGCTGATATCAATTTCACATTGACTGCTGTCGCTGTGAAGAGTGAAGAAGATGAAGAGAAACTTAAATCGTCAAAGCTTCATCCGAGTGAGACGAAGGAGAACAGAGCGGACTGTGGAGGACCAGAACCAGTCTGGAACTCAGGTCCTGATGGACGTTTACAACCAGGTCCTGAGGACAAGACTGAAGACTCTTCTGAGACTGAAGTCAGTGAGGATGATTGGATGGAGACCAGGGAAACTCAGACTGGTTTAAATACAAGAAACAACAAACAGCCTCTAAATTATATGGGATGTAAGACAGAAAAAAAAATGTTTAGTTGCACTGAGTGTGCTAAAAGATTTAACCATAGGGGCCATCTAAATGCACATATAAGGAGCCATACAGGAGAGAAACCGTTTAGTTGCACTGAGTGTGGCAAAAGATTTACCCAAAGTTCAAATCTAAATGCACATATGAGGATTCATACAGGTGAGAAACCGTTTAGTTGCACTGAGTGTGGTAAAACATTTAACCATAGATCACATCTAAATGCACATATGAGGATTCATACAGGAGACAAACCGTTTAGTTGCTCTGAGTGTGGTAAAAGATTTATCAAACGGGGCGATCTAAATAAACATATGAGGATTCATACAGGAGAGAAACCGTTTAGTTGCCCTGAGTGTGGCAGAAAATGTTCCGAAAGGGGCAGTCTAAATAAACATATGATGATTCATACAGGAGAGAAACCGTTTAGTTGCTCTGAGTGTGGCAAAAGATTTAACCACAGGTCAAATCTAAGTAAACATATGAGGATTCATACAATAGAGAAACAGTTAAGTTTCTCTGAGTGTGGTTAAAGATTTAAAGGAGACATTATATGCCCATTTTACCACAGTTTATATTGTTCATCGGGGTCTTAATGAAATGAATAACATATTTTGGTCAAAATACCACAAGGGTCATTTAAAACAGCACCCTTTTTACCCTGTCTAAAACAGCCCTCCTCAATTTGACCTGTTTTGAGTGCCCCGCTCACCCCCCTCAACCCCCTCCTCCCTCCTTCACGAGATACAAGCCCCCAGATTTTTAGCTATCCATTACCTCTGTAGAAATACGGCTACTGGAGACAAAGATACAACCTTGCAACCATATCGTTTTGAACCAGGGTGAGGTGGGCCGAAGCCTGGCTCTGGGGAGAGACGGGACCGCGAGCTGACCGGCGGGCCGTTCCGCGAGCTGGCCGGGCCGTTGGAGCCGAGCCGTGTAGTGTGACTATGACGTGTGTTCTGGTCGTAATCCCATTCGACGCCATCTAGCGTATTGTTTTTTTTCCAGAGGAACCACAACAAATCGCGGAAGATATTTTTTTTCAGAGTTTTTGGACGGTAGACATGCTAGAGACCCAAATTAACGTGTAGAAGCACTACAAAAGTGGAATTTTCATAATATGTCCCCTTTAAGATTCAGTCCCATCGTACGAGACATGTGAGGATTAATAAAAGAGAGAAGTGATTCAGTGGCAACTTTTGCAACAAAAGATTTATTAGGACATATCAGCAGATATTCATATAATACATATTCATAGTTCACTGGTTTAAGTAGACTATTACCAGTTTTATGTCCCTAGAAAATATAACTCATTGAATAACAGGAAAGATTTGTGCTTAAATATCTTGTTTCTACTGATTTCTACATAATTTATCTATTTTTCATAAAGTCCTTCATGTCATGTTAAGGTTAAAGTGTGTTCCTTGCACCGTATGAATGTGTTCTTACCTAGTTCATATGATTAAATATGTTTGTTTTAAGACAATGGTTTCTTGGTTCGTGAGATTCAATGACAGTGTGTGTTCTCCTTTATGTATTGAATGTGTTTCCAAGAATAAAAGTCTAATAAAAAGTGCAGTCCTAGAAAAGGTCTGCAGTCCTTGAAATTGTAGAAATTGTAATTTGAGTGTTTAATTGTTGTTTCCATTCCATTTTGAAGTTGATCTGATGTAAGCCCTGGTACAAGTACCTCAAAGTAAAAATGTGGAAAATGGCCACTAAATGCAAAACGTTTTTCATAATTCCCCTTGAGACTTTTTTGTTTGTCTGGTCATGATAGATCGGTGTGACAAATGTGAATGCGTTCCGGGGGTCTCGTATTTGATTTTTTGTTTGCAAAAGTTTGATATAAGAATGTACTTGGTTCTGTCTAGTGTGTTTTGTTAGGCACAGCTTCAAGAAGAGTAAAGCTCAACACAGTGTACCTTTTCCAGTGCCTTTGTTGATGAAACAATTTGTTCCCTTAATTTGTAATTGCAACTCTAGGAGAATGATAATGATGAATCTCATCTATGAAAAGAAACTGAGCAATGGTGGTGTCTGTTTAACTGACTTATGTATCATTGGTGACATTAGGTTTGATTGTCTTATTTATTTCAATGATTTTCTGGGATTAATAATAAACATAAAAGCTTCTTTTAATATGTTCTCTGACTCAACGGAAAGCCGATGAACTGTCTAATTGCCCTTCTCCCTTATCATGTTCTTATTGATTTGAATTGTCAGACGGGGTAAAAGATGAACATATACATCAAAACAAAGATTATTGAACCTGGAAAGGAACCAGACCTAACTCTGAGAACGACAGACGAGTTAGAATCTGCAGAGGAACCCAAGCAAACACAGAGACAAGTATCTGCTCTTTACTTCATGAAACTCAAGAAAACCTTATATGTAGCTTAGTTAATCTTCTGATATAAGTAGTAACTCTTAGTGAGACTAGTCAGGATGACGGCTGGATAACTGGAATCTAATGATATCTAACAAATAGAATTTTTCCCTTCAGTATCAACAGCAAAAATATTGGATCTCAAGAACAGTCAGATCTTGAAAGCTGTGAAACATTGTGTGTAACACCTCCCAGTGTCCATTACAGGTACAAGCATGTTCAACAAAAAAAATAGTTCACATATATAAAAGAGTGCATGTAAGTTTTTGAAAGATGTTTTCTTTATTGATGCTCGTTTCATTTTCCAACGGCCTTTTTCTTCTTCTTTCTGGGTTTGCTCTCGTCTTCCAGAACGACTACTTCCGTCGCCATTCGAACTCTCTTGGTCTTTGAAAGCTCTCGAGCGAGTTCTGTGGACAGAGGGAGGCAGATGATGAGTGTTAACGAGACACAGACAGAACCAGGACGTGAAATATAGAGGCTTTGTAGTTATTTAGTGTAAGAGAATTAAACATAAATCCATGTTGTTCTAGAAAATTACTCATTGGGAGCTTGTTTTCTTGTGTACACTGTAAATATTCATATATTCAACCTCAAGCTGCATTGACTGTAAATACGAACTGCTGAGTGGAGACAAGCTCAGGTGAGTGTAAAGGTTGAGATCATGATGTTCTCATTTCACCCCCTTCAACACAAACACTCCCTGTCCCAGCTCATGTCTGGTTTCTCTTTAACAACACAATGATCCTGTGAGATGAACGTCCGGTCGTCACCTTCAGATGTCGTCGCAGCAGCTGCTGGTTCCTCAGCGGTCGGCTGCACCGATGAAGGTTTCCACACGTCGAGGAACATCAGCCGGGCCGAGGTGTTCACTTCCACGAGGAGGGTGGGAGGTTCCAGCTCCTGTGGGACGACAGCGGTTGGTCAGTGGATGATCGGCAGCTCAGCAGGTAACTGTGTCTTTTTAGTCTTCTTTGTTTCGCAGAATTGTGTTTATTTAAAGCTTGTTATATCATTTACAGGGTTAGGATGTCGGGTAGGATGAACTCACACATGCATTTCATTTTTTCCAATTCACACAACCTCACAATCTCAACATCTCCTGCGACGACCAGGAGGGAGTTCTGAAAACAAACACAATACAACATCCATGTTATCTTATATGTGGTTTATTGTTATTTTCAAAACCAGGCCTCGTAAAAAACAATCATCACAACCACAACTGTCTCTACATCACTAAGAGAAGCCACAGTGTGTGTAAGTATTCACAGAACTTACATTTAAGAACTTAACAGACGAGATTCTTTTGGGGTTCGTGATTGTTTCGGTCACCGACGCCGTCTCCAGGTCGTAGATGTTCACCTCGTCATCTACCACCACCACATATTTATCTCCATCTGGAGACCACATGACAATGAGTGCAGCTGTTAAAAGTGAACAGAGAAAACAAATTAGTCCAGGATTAATTCAAACTTACAAATATCTCAGTTCATTAAAACACACATAGATATGACACGGCTTTCTTATGAATAATTAAGTTATTTTCTTGAAAAATTAATAATTTATTCAGTGTCATAACTACATCTCTGACGTTTATAACAAACCAGATCGTTTAAAAATCGGTTGAAAATTGAGCAAGTTATGTTTTTTTACCACTACCAACACAATGTTATGGGTGAGCGAGATGCCCCGTAGAAAGATGGCCGCCATGTGGTGACGTCCGGCTCGGTCGAACGAGACATCTAGTCTTTATATATATATATCTATGGTCTTTGTCCCCTCAGAGAGGAGCAACATGGCCGCCATGCAGCTGCCGCGGGTGTTGGTACATGAGCGGATCCGCGCTGCCGCTGAAGACTTCCTGCTGCAGGTGGAGGAAGGAGGAGGAAAGGCTCGAGTCCCGGAGCTGAGAGCGATGCTCACCGAGCGGCTCGCGGCGGCGGAAGAGCAGATCCTCGCGGGACTTGAGGAAACCTTGTTAGAGTCCGAGGAGCGAGTGGAGCGGACCGAGCTGGAGATCTGCCGCCAGAGGAGGCTGCTCGATGCCGTGATGCAGCCCGAAGTCCGGCTGCACAGAGCAGGTCAGTCCCGGGAGCAGGGGGGGGGATTCATGTTGTGGAGGGCCGGACCAACAGGCTGAACTCAATTCTACTCATATTCATTTGATAAGCTTCTACTGGTAAGAGTAAATGTTATGATTACGTCATTACGGTAAGCGTGCTGCGTCATTTCCTGTTTTTCGCTGCCGCTGGTCGCTCTCTGAACTAGCTCCTCTGCTAACAGCTGTTTCTCTGCATCACTCCGGCTACAATCACCGGTCTGTAGTTAAACAGCCACACATCCCAGCCCCTCCTCTCTGGTGCTCAGTGACTCTGTGTTCTGTGTGAGCTCAGCCTCGTAGTCTAACAGGCTGATACAGCAGCGATGGCTTCTCTCTCTCTCTCTCTTGCTCCGAGTGTCTCATGTTTACTGACTCCTCCGCCTCCATTAACAGTACTGCTACATGTAATAAATGCAGTGTGTTGGTAGCGATGGAGGAGAGGCTCAACGACTTGGAAGCTCGGCTCCGCAGCTTAGAAGCTCCGTTAGCTGTAGTTAGCTTAGCCACCGCGGAGCTACCTAGCTTAGCACGTAGCTTAGCCTCAGTTAGCAGTCCCTGGACCTGCCCCGTGCAGCCGGGAGCCCAGGGCAGCTGGGTGACGGTCCGGAGGGGGCACAGTGCTACCCTTAAAGAGCCCACGATTAAAGAGCCACCAGCTCACGGTTCAAACAGATTCTCCAGCGACCACAGTCAGCTGCATCCCAGGGACCAGAGCCGGGGCATCGAATCCAAACTGAAGCTGCTGGCTGGAACTAAACGTAAATACAGTAAAATCATAATTCACGTCGGCAGCAACGACTCCCAGCTTCGCAGGTCGGAGGTCACTGAAGTTAATGTTGAGTCGGTGCTTTTGCAGAAACGATGCAGGACACAGTAGTTTCCTCTGGCCCTCTCCCTAACACAGTGGTTCTCAAACTGCGCGACCGGGAGGAGGAAATGTGAGGTGGAACTAATATTATAGCCGAACTACTGTTTTGACGTCTGCATCTCTTTTACGCCGGAGCAGTAAACAAATCACTCTTTCGCCCTAGCCAGTGGTCGGCAGCCCGCGGCTTCAGCCCCTCTGCAGCGGCTCCCTGTGCAGTTTTGTGCACACGCTCAGGCCCGGGGCTCCGCCCCGCCCCTACTCACTCGCTCAGAGACACACACAGGAGATCAGAGCTCGTTCACGTGAAGCAGCCGGTCAGGGACAAACAAGTCTGAAAAGTGAAAACTCTATGAGACCAAACAAATTAAGAAGACACTTAGAAACACTACACCCCAGTCACATGCATGTGTTCTGTTTGGTTGAGCTTTATCATCTTTGTAAGAAAGTGATTTTAATTGAATACATTTTTTCTCTATTATTGAAAAAGTACAGACTGATGGAGGGATGTAGTGATAAATGTCACCAAAAGTACTTTAATTATGTTGAATTTAAGCAAAGTTATGGCACGATTTGTTGGAATAAGCGCATAAGGTCACAAAAAGTAGTTTGAAAAGGGATTTTTCAAACAACTTTTTGTCAGAAATTCATGAAAGTAATGTGGATTTAATGTTCATGTGTATGTTATGTAAATACACATGTTAAACTTGGCCCAATTTGTTGGGGCGGGGGAGCAGGTGGGGAATGAAAAATATTTTAGACCCAAAGTGGGGCATGACAGAAAAAGTTTGAGAACCACTGCCCTAACACAACAGGTGAGGACATGTTGAGCCGCATGTTGTCTTTTACCCGCTGGCTGTCCAGGTGCTGTCCTGTATACGGTTCCGGGCTTTATAGATAATTGGCAAACTTTTTGGAGGAAACCTGGTCTTGTTAGAAGAGACGCGTTCATCCCACTTGGGATGGAGCAGCTCTCTTATCGAGGAATATTACCCAGTGTGTCACATGACAACCCAGAGTTGGGACCAGGAAGCAGAGCTGCAGTGCTACACACTTCTCTGCTCTCTCTGGATCAGTCACACAACCCCATAGAGATCGTGTCTGTCCACCTTCTGACTAAATTATTTATATTAAACAATAACAGAGCCAGAACTCAACACTAAAATCTAATTCAAATTAACACAACCTCTGCATAAACGCAGGAAACTGAGACTTTGAAAGGTGCTCTTTTAAACATTAGATCACTTTCATCAAAAGCTATTATAGTTAATGAACTAGTCATCATTCAAAACTCTATTTTAAAGATGTATGGAATGCAGCACACGCTGCATGTTGAGTTTCAACCCTCCACTGTGCATTCTTCCATCACATGCAGATAATTCCCAGCATCCTGCACACTACAGCAGGGCTATTGAGGCCTGCTGTAGTGTGCAGGACGAGTCAGGTCAGTTTCGAGGATATTACTGGGGAAAATATATTAGCATGCTGATTGAGGATTGTTCATCTGTTCATCTTGCCTATTTCCATTGATTTAACTATCAATTCTAAAATATGTTTACAGACGATTCCAATTGTTTGGCTACCTATTTATATCTCTGGCATTGCATTAGCGGTTTTTTACAAACTTTTTTCTCATCTTATTCTACAGAACAATGCCACGTGCACTATCTCGTGTGTGGAGACATTTCACCTCATCCAATGTAGAAGGAAAGGCTGTGTACATTTGCAAATACTGTGCAAAGACCTATGTTAAGAATGCCACAACGATGCAGAAGCATATAGTCAAGTGCCCGAAGTTTCCTCAGGGCTCAAATCAGCCTATGACAAAACAAAATGTTTGTATTTATGTCTGTAAATGACGAGGTAAATACAGTTAGTATAAATTACCCACAACATTTCCAGTTTATTCCCGTGAATTCCCATGGAAAGTTTCCAACTTTGAATGTTCCCGGAATTTTGCAACCCTAATTACAACATAGATTTATTGCCTTTAACTGAGACGTGGCTGCATCCTGATGAATATGTCAGTCTAAATGAATCTACTCCCCCCAGTCATATAAATTCACACGTTCACAGAGAATTCGGCCGAGGAGGTGGATTTGCAGCTATTTTTAACTCCAGTCTATCAATTAATCCTAAACCTAAACTCAGCTACAACTCATTTGAATGTCTTGCACACCAATCCAAGAAACACCAACAGCCAATCATACTTGCTGCAGTTTACCGTGCTCCTGGGGCTTATACTGAATATACGGAACCCCTCAACCAGACCCGGCTTTGTCTGGGTCCAAAGGGGCTAGCTTTGGAGCTAGCAGAGGCTAGCTTTGGAGCTAGCTTCTGCTAGCTCCGGAGGCTAGCTGTGGAGCTCGGCTTCATGTCCGCACACGGACCCTCAGTCTACTGGGAGGGAACCCAGAGAGACCCGGGTCTGGGTGAGGGGTTCTGGGAGTGAGGAAGTGACAACAACCAGACTGAGAGGTCGAGAACCATCAAATCCAGCTAGCTCTCAGCGGCTAGCTGCTGGTCTTTCAGCGGGGCTTGTAGAGTATAACTCCGGGATGCTTTCTACAGCTGCTAACATCCTCGCTTTGCTGCATTCAGGCAACTCAGATATTCCGACCTCCTACTTGAAGAAGAGCAGTGGACTCCTCATGCGCTCCAATGTCATCGACAAAATTCTTCAAAGCATTCAACGCGGCCCTGCTGACTGGCACTCACTTTCAAGCAGCTGTAAAGTGAAGGAGGCGAGTTGTGTTTGTGGTGACCGGCGGTATTTAAAAAACAGCGCGGGTGGAAAATGGCAGAGGGAGAGCAGTCCCCGTCTGATCGACAAAAAGGGCAGAAAAACTTCTCTTGTATGGGAACACTTCGGATTCAAAGAATCCGAAGAGGATTAGAACCACACAATGTAGCGTCCGCGCCGCGCAGCGCCATTCTCCATTACCCGTTCAATGTCGGGGTTCGGGGGTAAATGACGATGGTCCTCATAGCCATCCCCCACCCCTCTCTTTCTCTCTCTGTCTGTCTGCTTGTGTGCTCGTGGTGGGGGGGCAGATGGGGACATTTAATAATGATAGGAAATTTCAAAGTTCTCATTTACAAAATGTTTTTTTGGAGAGAAATACTGAATAAATGCATCATGTTTTCAAACTCAAAAGTAATCGTTTGAATAATCGTGATTTCAATATTGTCCAAAATAATCGTGATTATGATTTATCTCCATAATCGAAGAGGAACCACTCACAGGCTAAAGTTAGCTAGCATCAGCTCAAGCAGCGGAGTTAATACGCCACTTCCTGTCTCTGTCTGCTGCACCCGGCTGCTCCACCTCTCACCTGAATAATGAGGAGGATTTGATGCTGTTGTGAACGAGTCTGTGCAGAAAACCTGCTGCTGTGAATGAAAAACTGTTTTACCAGAAACTCATTTTATGCTGCTTCCTTTACGAGCTGCGTCGTTACACCAACTGTAAACAACCTCAACATCTCTTCTTCCTGAATGTGACTCTTCAAAAATCACAACTGTCGACATCAAACGACACAACACAAGTTTTTCAAAACACTTTAGGAAAATCTGAAATGATAAACGTGTGTATTTGTGTTTCAGTGTGTCCTGCAGACATCCAGCAACTGCTGGTGATTAAAGAAGAGGTTCCCTCTGAGGAGCAGCTGTGGAGCCCCCTTGTGGACCAGGAGGACCCAGAGCCCCCCCACATTAAAGAGGAACAG
Source organism: Limanda limanda (assembly GCF_963576545.1). Classification (NCBI taxonomy): domain Eukaryota; kingdom Metazoa; phylum Chordata; class Actinopteri; order Pleuronectiformes; family Pleuronectidae; genus Limanda; species Limanda limanda. The sequence goes on along the minus strand of NC_083648.1, from coordinate 6,001,557 downwards.
GAGGATCCATGGACCAATCAGGTTGGACAGCAGCTTCAAGGACTGGAGGAGGCTGATATCAAGTTCACATTGACTCCTGTCGCTGTGAAGAGTGAAGAAGATGAAGAGAAACTTAAATCGTCAACGCTTCATCCGAGTGAGACGAAGGAGAACAGAGCGGACTGTGGAGGACCAGAACCAGCCAGGAACTCAGGACCTGGTGGACGTTTACAACTGATGGTGATTAAAGTAGAAGTTCCCCCTGAGGAGCTGCAGTGGAGCCCCCTTGTGGACAAGAAGGACCCAGATCCCCCCCACATTAAAGAGGAACAGGAGGAACCGTGGACCAATCAGGATGGACACCAGCTTCAAGGACTGGAGGAGCCTGATATCAAGTTCACATTGACTCCTGTCGCTGTGAAGAGTGAAGAAGATGAAGAGAAACTTAAATCATCAAAGCTTCATCCGAGTGAGACGAAGGGGAACAGAGCGGACTCTCGAGGACCAGAACCTGCCAGGAACTCAGGACCTGATGGACGTTTACAACCAGGTCCTGAGGACAAGACTGACTCTTCTGAGACTGAAGTCAGTGAGGATGATTGGATGGAGACCAGGGAAACTCAGACAGGTTTAAATACAAGAAATAACAAACAGCCTCCAAGTGATATGGGATGTAAGACAGAAAAACCGTTTAGTTGCTCTGAGTGTGGTAAAAGATTTAAACATAGGGGCAATATGAATACACATATGAGGCTTCATACAGGAGAGAAACTATTTAGTTGCCCTGAGTGTGGCAAAAGATTTACCGAAAGGGGCAATCTGAATACACATATGAGGCTTCATACAGGAGAGAAACTATTTAGTTGCTCTGAGTGTGGCAAAATATTTAACATAAGATCAAATCTAAATACACATATGATGACTCATACAGGAGAGAAACCGTTTAGTTGCTCTGAGTGTGGTAAAAGATTTAACAAAAGATCAAATCTAAATACACATATGATGACTCATACAGGAGAGAAACCGTTTAGTTGCTCTGAGTGTGGTAAAACATCTAACCACAGGTCACATATTAATGCACATATGAGGATTCATACAGGTGAGAAACCGTTTAGTTGCTCTGAGTGTGGTAAAACATTTAACCAAAGATCACATCTAAATTCACATATGAAGATTCATACAGGAGAGAAACCGTGCAGTTGCTCTGAGTGTGGTAAAAGATTTAACCAAAGGTGCGATCTAAATACACATATGAGGATACATACAGGTGAGAAACCGTTTAGTTGCGCTGAGTGTGGTAAAAGATTTATCCAAAGGTCAACTCTAAATACACACATGAGAATTCATACAGATGAGAAACAGTCTAGTTCCTCTGAGTGTGGTTAAAGAGTTAAAGGAGACATATTATGCCCATTTTACCGCAGTTGATATGGTTCATTGGGGTCTTAATGAAATGTCTGTAAAATATTTTGGTCAAAATACCACAAGGATCAGTTAAAACAGCATCCTTTTTACAACAGCCCTCAGATTGACCTGTTTTGAGTGCCCCGCCCCCCTCTCACCCCCCTCACCTCTGCTTCACAAGATACAGAGACCCAGATTTTTAGCTATCCATAACCTCTGTAGAAATATGGCTACTGGAGACGACGATACAATCTTGCAACCATATCGTTTTGAACCAGAGTCAGGTGGGACGGTTTTTGGGACGGTAGCAAAGCTAGAGCCCAAAATTAACGTGTAGAAGCACTACAAAAGTGGAATTTTCATAATATGACCCCTTTAAGATTCAGTCCTATTGTACGATACTTGAGGATTAATAAAGGAGAGAAGTGATTCAGTTGCAACTTTTGCAACAAAAGATTTATTAGGATATATCAGCAGATATTCATATTATACATATTCATATTTAATATTTAAGTAGACTATTAACAGTTTTATGTCCCTAGAAAATATAACTCATTGAATAACACGAAAGATTTGTGTTAAAATATCTTGTTTCTACATAATTTATCTATTTTTCATAAAGTCCTTCATGTCATTTTAAGGTTAAAGTGTGTTCCTTGCACCGTATGAATGTGTGTTCTTAACTAGATCATTAAATATGTTTGTTTTAAGACAATGGTTTCTTGGTTTGTGAGATTCAATGACAGTGTGTGTTCTCCTTTATGTATTGAATGTGTTTCTAAGAATAAAACTCTAATAAAAAGATAATGGCATCCTCGCCCTCCTCCTCTTTGTTTCTGTACGAACGGAGGCTGCACTGGCTACAGTTGAATTGTCTCATCATGAGACAAATTAATCAGCTTCTCACAGTCAGAGATGTTTGTTACGTTTGACGTGAAGTCGGAACTGGGCAATTTCAGGTCACAATATCTGAAATACGAGTCGTCTGGAACGCAGCATTACACTCACACACACGGACAGTGAAGCAGTGATGGCGGAGGAGCCCTCGTTGACATGAATGATGGTAAATGTCAAACAGCAGGATTGTTAAATTCAGGGACAGCTGTGATGTCCCCATCTCTGTGGCCCGCTCAGTGCCGCTCTGCAGTTCTAGAAATTAGGAGTTTAATTGTTGTTTCCATTCCAATTGGAAGTTGATCTGATGTAAGCCCTGGTACAATACCTCAAAAAAAAAAATTTGAAATTGGCCACTAAATGCAAAACTTTTTCATAATGCCCCTTGATTTTTGTTTGTCGGGTCTTGTTATTTATTTGAATATTTATCTTTTTCTGGGATTAATAAAAAACATAAATGCTTCTTTTAATAGGTTCTCCGAGTCAACGGAAAGCCAATGAACTGTCTAATTGCCCTTCTCCCTTATCTTGTTCTTATTGATTTGAATTGTCAGACGAGGTAAAAGATGAACATATACATCAAAACAAAGATTATTGAACCTGGAAAGGAACCAGACCTGACTCTGAGAAGAACGACAGACGAGTTAGAATCTGCAGAGGAACCTGAGCAAACACAGACACAAGTATCTGCTCTTTACTTGGGGACACTCAACAAAACCTTATATGTAGCTTAGTGAGTCTTCTGATATAAGTAGTAACTCTTAGTGAGACTAGTCAGGATGACGGCTGGATAACTGGAATCTAATGATATCTAACAAATAGAATTTTTCCCTTCGGTATCAACAGCAAAAATATTGGATCTCAAGAACAGTCAGATCTTGAGAGCTGTGAAACATGGTGTGTAGCACCTCCCAGTGTCCATTCCAGGTACCAGCATGTGCAACAAAAAAAATAGTTCACATATATAAAAGAGTGCATGTACATTTTTGAAAGATGTTTTCTTTATTGCTGCTCATTTCATTTTCCAACGGCCTTTTTCTTCTTCTTTCTGGGTTTGCTCTCGTCTTCCAGAACGACTACTTCCGTCGCAATTCGAACTCTCTTGGTCTTTAAAAGCTCTCGAGCGAGTTCTGTGGACAGAGGGAGGCAGATGATGAGTGTTAACGAGACACAGACAGAACCAGGACGTGAAATATAGAGGCTTTGTACTTATTTAGTGGAAGAGAATTAAACATAAATCCATGTTGTTCTACTAAGTTACTCATTGGGAGCTTGTTTTCTTGTGTACACTGTAAATATTCATATATTCAACCTCAAGCTGCATTGACTGTCAATACGAACTGCTGAGTGGATACAAGCTCAGGTGAGTGTAAAGGTTGAGATCATGATGTTCTCATTTCACCTCCTTCAACATAAACACTCCCTGTCCCAGCTCATGTCTGGTTTCTCTTTAACAACACAATGATCCTGTGAGATGAACGTCCGGTCGTCACCTTCAGATGTCGTCGCAGCAGCTGCTGGTTCCTCAGCGGGCGGCTGCACCGATGAAGGTTTCCACACGGCGAGGCACGTCAGCCGGGCCGAGGTGTTCACTTCCACGAGGAGGGTGGGAGGTTCCAGCTCCTGCGGGACGACAGCGGTTGGTCAGTGGATGATCGGCAGCTCAGCAGGTAACTGTGTCTTTTTAATCTTCTTTGTTTCGCAGAATTGTGTTTATTGAAAGCTTGTTATATCATTTACAGAGTTAGGATTAAGAAACTTGATAAATGATAATCTTATGAATTGAAACACACACATTTGCTGCAAATGTAAATGTGTAAAAGAATTGGTTGAAATAAAATGTAAATGGCTTCTTCTCCCAAACTGTTTACAAACAACAACACAGACGTGCCTCTTTCAGGTGGAGCTTCCACATCTTGATCAATCCGTCATTGGAAGCCGTCACCAACACGCAGTAATCCTCCATCATAAAACTGTCCACTGCTTTCACCCTGACACCACAACAAGGAGAGTTGGTGTAAGTTTGTAAACGTTGGACATCAAATTCAAAAATACATTTTACAAAATACTTTCAGACACACATGGAGGTAGGGACGGGAATCGGCAGGGACCTCCCGATACGATACTATCACGATACTTAGGTTGCGATACGATATGTATTGCGATTCTCTGGGTATTGCGATTCTGTAAGTATTGCAATTCGATATTTCGATTTCCTGGGATTTCTTTTGGTTATTTTTTTTTTTTTAAATAATGGACCATGGAAAAATGTTGAATTATACCTTCAAGTACAACACAATCAATTTCACTTAGAGCTTTACGAGTTTTATTTCAAATATTAACATTGACTTAATGACTGCCGGGCAGCCAATAGAGAAAATAAATAAAAATGTGCCCTATTATTGTATAGCCCCTGTCAACTGCACACAAACTGACAGATTAAGAAATGTAAGCCATCTAGGCTACTTTTAAACAATAAATAAAAGGTAAATTAAATAGAATGATTATAAGTTTACTTAAAATATAAACTTTGAAATAAACAAAAAGTAGGCTATTGTTGTTTGCATGAAGGCGATACAAAGCTAGTGCTTGGGTATGTTTAGATGTTTTTTTTTTTAAATTTTTTAAAAATTGATTTGCGAGGCAGCATGGCGATTTAAAATCGTCATTCACAAGAATCGCGATTTGTAACTGAATCGATTTTTTCCCCATCCCTACATGGAGGTGGACTGTGAAATAAATAAATTAAAGAGTAATTACCTGGTTTCATGAGCCTTGAACTCACACACACATTTCAGTTTTTCCAATTCACACAACCTCACAATCTCATCATCTCCTGCGACGGCCAGGAGGGAGTTCTGAAAAACAAACACAATGAAACATGTTATCTTACATGTGGTATATTGTTAATCTTCAATACCAGGCCTCATAAAACAATCACCACAACTGTCTCTACATCACTAAGAGAAGCCACAGTTTGTGTAAGTATTCACAGAACTTACATTTAAGAACTTTACAGACGAGATTCTTTTGGGGTTCGTGATTGTTCCCGTCACCGACGCCGTCTCCAGGTCGTAGATGTTCACCTCGTCATCTACCACCACCACATATTTATCTCCATCTGGAGACCACCTGACAATGTGTGCAGCTGTTAAAAGTGAACAGAGAAAACAAATGAGTCCAGGATCAATTCAAACTTACAAATATCTCAGTTCATTAAAACACACAAAGAAACTTACTCTGTTTTATGTTTTTGATGAAGGCCGATCTTCCATTAGTCAGATTCCAGGTTCTACAAAGATTAAAACAAAAATGTGTAACAGTCACTTGTGACTTATCTCTGTTGAGTTAAACACCTGCTAGAGCAGAGCCGTGGGTTTTACCTGAGCGTCTTATCGGTCCCGACTGTCAGTGCGAGTTTCCCAGACGGATGGACGGACAGCGACGTCACCTGACCTCTGCAGAAAAAACAAGAGGATGAATAATTTGAGTCTTCCTGTGCATCACAACTAGGGTTGCAAAATTCCGGGAATATTCAAAGTTGGACACTTTCCATGGGAATAACGGGAATATACGGGAATTAACGGGAACATACGGGAATTAACAGGAATTAACGTGGATAAACTGGAAATTTTGTGTATAATTTATACAAACTGTATTTACCTTGTCATATACAGACATGAATATAAACATTTTGTTTTGTTATAGGCTGATTTTAGCCCTGAGGAAACTTTGGGCACTTGACTTAATATGCTTCTGCATCTTTGTGTCATTCTTTACATAGGTCTTTGCACAGTATTGGCAAATGTACACAGCCTTTCCTTCTACATTGGATGGGGTGAAATGTTTCCACACATGAGATAGTGCACGTGACATTGTTCTGTAGAATAAGATGAGAAAAAAGTATGTAAAAAGCAGGCCTCAATAGCCTTGCTGTTGTGTGAAGGATGCTGGGAATTATCTGTGCATGTGATGGAAGAATGCACAGTGGAGGGTTGAAACTCAACGTGTAGTGTGTGCTGCATTCCATACATCTTTAAAATAGAGTTTTGAATGATGTTTTTATTGCTCAGCGTTTAATTTGCGTAGTTTTTTTTTTTTTTTTACGAAATTCCCCAAATTCCCGAGCTTAACTTCCCATGGAAAGTTTCCGGAAAGTTTCCGGAAATTTACCGGAAACTTTCCGCCCCTTTGCAACCCTATTCACAACACAACACAACAGTAATACACATATACTCAAAAACACCACTTTCTTGTGAGCGTGAATGGACTTCAGACACTCCCACTTCTTCGTGCCCCACACACACAGGAGTCCATCCTCTCCTCCGCTCAGCAGATGGGACGTCCCGTAGAACTCCAGGCAGGTGATGGAGCCTACGTGATTACAGGGGAGTGTGAGCCAGATGTTTTCAGACCACAACGTGGGGATTACGGATTAAGGGTGGAGGCTTTAAAACGTCTGTTGCTGGGATTCTCACCGTCGTGATGCAGCAGGGCGCCGTGCTCCGTCTTCTTCTTCATGTCGTACAGCTGGATGGTCTCGTCTTTGCTTCCCGTCACCACGAACCGCTCGCTGGCCGCCAGAGACGATATGGACGCAGTGTGGGCGTGGTGTGTGAAGTTTGCCTTGGCCGTCCACTCCTGCAGAAACCAAGCATCCGGAGGAATAACGGGTTAGATGCTGACACGAGGAGGAAATGACTGAACGGGAGTTTTCATCACTTTATGCATAAAACCACAACCCATCATCTGCCTGAAGAGAATAAAACTCTCCATCACTGAATAGCTCATTATTAAGTGTCTGTTTTTTTTTTTTCAACAAGAAAGTTCAACCAGGACTGTAGCTCTGGCTTTCCCCAGGGCTCACCTCCATACAGCATCTTAGTAAAGGAAAGTTTATGCCTCATTTTGGTTTCTTGGATTTTGTTTTTTTTGGGAAATCATTTAAGGAAGATTACCACTTATACCTGTATGCTAAATGTCAAAATATAGAAGTTTGCCTTGGCCGTCCACTCCTGCAGAAACCAAGCATCCAGAGGAATAACGGGTTAGATGCTGACACGAGGAGGAAATGACTGAACGGGAGTTTTTATCGCTTTATGCATGAAACCACAACCCATCATCTGCCTGAAGAGAATCAAACTCTCTATCACTGAATAGCTCATTATTAAGTGTCTGGTTTTTTTGTTTTTCAACAAGATAGTTCAACCAGGACTGTAGCTCTGGCTTTCCCCAGGGCTCACCTCCATATAGAATCTTAGTAAAGGAAAGTTTATGCCTCATTTTGGTTTCTTAGGAAAAGGCTACTCTTCATGGGAATGTTTTCGGAATGTTCTTGATGACATCATTTAAAGAAGATTACCACTTATACCTGTATGCTTAATGTAAAAATATAGAAGTTTGCCTTTTTTATCGCTTCATGCATGAAACCACAACCCATCATCTGCCTGAAGAGAATCGAACTCTCTATCATTGAAGGTGAAAAGCTGAGCAGCATCAACCTCAAGTGACCGTTTCAGTCAGTTAAGAGCCAGAGAACAGGAAACACGTCACAGATCAGTCACACAACTGCACAACAACTACACAATTACACACATCAACAGACCAACAGCTCACCTTGTCGTCGGTTGTCACCCGGTAACCGAGGACGACCTGCTCGTAGCTCCCGACGATGAGCTCCAGCACCGCCGCCATGCTGCTGCCCAGCTAGCCTGTTAGCTCGCCTGTTAGCTTCCCCTCAAACTGCAGCTGTTTCCTGGGGGAAACGTGTCTCTCTTCTGCGGTGACACACACGTTCCCCACGGACACACACACAGGAGACACACTGTGGGGGGGTGATCACTGGAAACAAGCTGCTCAGTCACGATTATCTGCGTCTTCACAAACTTTCACGTCCACAACAACGTGTGCTGCCGTTGCGCATGCGCACCTGTCACCTCGCTTCGTCTGGGAAGAGGGTTGTTTTCAAAATAAAAGCCGGAGTTGTAAAACCTGTGGCGCAGTATTTAACCAAATTTAATATTTACATAAAAAACGAATTTGACTGAAGGGACTTCATAAATGCGTCACTTTTATTCGAGAGTATCTTGAAATTCATGTCATAAATTTGCATATATTTAATGTTTTACTGTTTTATTTAAGAGCATAGGAGGTTGTTTCACCTTTGGTTAAACTATCTTTTGTTAATCTTTGACATAATCTCTCCTGCAGTATAATCTCAAATACAAAATATACGGTATATACCATATTCTGTTTTATATAAAGTTTTCAATGTTTACAGCCTAGTTTTGACATTTCTATTATGAGTCATCTTTTGCCCTGAGTTTGGTTTTTCAGGTAAATCTCCTCACAGGAGGTGGAGTTCAGTGCTGAAACTAAACTGAGACATATAGTTTTTACCACAAGTCATTTACAAGAACAACGACTTGGCAGCACTGCCTTAGAGATCTGGCTCTACCACTTATTATTCAGATGAGAGTTGACTGTAATAAACTTAGGGTTAGGGTTATTTTTAAGTATTAAATTTGATTGACGCCAAGTTGAACTTAGTTACTTTCACTCTTCTTAAAGTATGGTGGGATGCCCAATTCAATAAAGAAAAAATAAATATATGTATTCACACACTCAGTTAATAGCTTTTCTTTTGGTTGGCTTTAACTGTCCTGTAATAAATCCTACATTGATAAAAAGAATAAAGTCCAGGGGTGTTGATTTAATTGCCTGATGATTTTGTAAGATGAATTGCTCTGTTGCTGCCTTGTGCTTTACATAAAGATGTTTACTTCCTCCTCTCAGTGATAGAAATGAACACAATACAAGCACTCAACATTAGACTGCATCAGTTTTTGTTAGGTGTTCCTAATAACCAGCTGAGCAGCTGTAACACAACTGTGTGTACATGTTAAAGTTGTGTTTTCCTTCTTCACAAGTCCATTAATCACCTTGTAAATGTAAAAATAATGTCAGTCAACTCAAGGGCGAGGTACTTTCTTCTGCAGGACAAGCACATTTATTTTTTGGTACTTTATTTTGCAGATGATACTTTTACGTATGATAAGCAGTATATATATTTTTTAACACTTGTGGTATTTGTACTTATAAGCGTTATGCATACTTCAGTTGCAGATGTATTTGTGTATTTTATTGTGGGAGTCAGTCTCTGCCTGGGAGTCACAACCCAGGGACCGCGCCTCCATCTGCGCATGCGCACCGGAGCCCCAGCACCATGTCGCTGAGGCGGATGAGGAGGTGAAGAAGACTCTCGGATGAGGACGTGCAGGTAAACTCGCTCCCGCTGCTGACCCCGGATCAGTCTGGGTCACGACCCCCCCCCCCTCACCCCGCGTCACTCAGCTCGACGCACGACACGTCACTCACAGCTCAACTCCCCCCCCCCTCCAGGAAGTGAGGCTAAGCTAACGGCTAGCCCGCGGAGCTAACGTCAGCTGGCTGCTCGCTGTCTGTTTGGAGGAGCCACCTGACAGCCGAGCACATGACTTCAGGCACAGTGCAGCTCGAGGTCTGATCCCCCCGGTGTCGGTGTCTCAGGGGTCGTTTGGAAACACTGCAGAGTCACGGAGGGGCTGGTGACACAACAACAACAACAACACAACAACAACAACAACATGTTTGCCAAGAAGAAGAAAGCACCTCAGCCCAGAGGCAAGGGCGCTGCTGCAGCCAGACAGGTAACACATCTGTAACACATCTGCTGAGACACAAACTAACAACTGTAACACATTTGCTGAGATACAAAACAACAACTGTAGCACATCTGCTGAGATACAAACTAACAACTGTAACGTATCTGCTTGGACACAAACTAACAACTGTAACACATCTGCTGAGACACAACCCAACATTTGTAACACATCTGCTGAGACACAAGCTAACAACTGTAACATATCTGCTGGGACAGAAAATTAACATCTGTAACACAATTGCTGAGATAACAACTAACATCTGTAACACATCTTCTGAGATGCAAACTAACATCTGTAACACATCTGCTGAGACACAAACTAACATCTGTAACACATCTGCTGAGATACAAACCAACAACTGTATCACATCTGCTGAGATACAAACTAACAACTGTAACATATCTGCTGAGATACAAAACAACAACTGTATAACAATTGCTGAGATATCAACTAACATCTGTAACACATCTTCTGAGATGCAAACTAACAACTGTAACACATCTGCTGAGATACAAACTAACAACTGTAACATATCTGCTGGGACACAAACTAACATCTGCAACACAATTGCTGAGATAACAACTAGCATCTGTAACACATCTTCTGAAATGCAAACCAACATTTGTAACACATCTGCTGAGACACAAACTAACAACTGTAACACAATTGCTGAGATAACAACTAACATCTGCAACACATCTGCTAAGATACAAACAAATGAAGGAACAACCTCTCTCCTTAACAAGGTGTGACATCCTCTGCCCTTAACCATTGTATTTTAAAAGATTTCATATAACTATGAACTATATCAGCCAGCTTAATATTATGCAGTTAAAATGCAATATGTCCCTCAGAAATATTGTGAATTATAAGTATAAAGTAGGATATAATAGAAGACATGTATATCCAAGGTAAAAAATCACCTAAAAAAGTACTTGAGTAAAAGGAAATGTACTCTAAATCCAGGGAGGCAGTGAAGTAGATGTTCTGCTGGTTTCAGATGGGTCTGTTCATGGACCCTGAGGAGATGATGGGTCTGGAGGAGAATCTGGACGACTCAGACTTGGAGGCCGAACTCGCATCCATCACTGGAGAAAAAGCCGCTGTGAGAGGGAGAGCCAAGCAGAAGGGCAAGAGTGAGTGCACTGGTTATGATTCTACCTTTTAGACATGATCGGACTATTTACATTCGAAAGCCTCTGATCCAATTAAGCTTCACATTGGTCTGATATTGATATTTGAGAGATTGAAAAGGCTGACATGTATTTCCAGGCTGATTTTAAAAGTACACAACCGCTAACCATGCACAGCCATGTATCTGCATCAATAAGCAAATATTGTCTGATATATCAGCCTAGTCAAATGAAGTATAACATGAAGTATAACATTACCAAACACAGCATAACCCACATACTTTTGGTTGTATAGAACAGGGGTTTTCAACTGGTTTCGTCCCAGGGACCACCATTCTGCCGAGAAAGTAATCCGCGGCCCACTGATGTGCCTTCGCGTGCTCGTGCCTAAGTGTGCGTGCCTGTGTGCATGTGGATAGAAGGAAGTTTTAACATTTGGTTTTCCATGTTGGTTTTATTTAAAAACCTCAAACAAATCTAGAAAAATCTGTGTAAAAACAACAAAAACGGTTGATTTTCAGTGCTGAAGAATTGGAAACAAAATTAAAATGCAGTTTGTAGTTGTACTGCATCTCAGAACCATATGAACATCAATATATAACGTTCATGACTTAAATGTACAGACATGTAGCTGACATGTTGAGAGAATGTTAAAGTAACTGGGATCAATAACAATCAACATAAACTGGGGCTACAACTGAAGAGGGAAGATGACAAAGTAATGCAGAATATGTCACAAATGATAATCATACAATATAACACAAACAATTGAGGCCTATTTAAGTTTAAATTTATGATCACCAGCACCTTTATATTATACTTTTCTTATTATATATATTTTTCACGATATTCAAGAGTAATCTGGAAATGGGTCGCGGACCCCCGGTTGAAAACCCCTGGTATAGAATATAATGAGACAAACTCCTGCCCCGACATGTCTCTGCAGATTCTTTGACCTGCTCGTTTGTGGTTTCCTCTAACGACTCGACTGTGTAATCTAGTATTAAGTATCATGTCATGTGATACGTGCTGTCACGCATAAACTCGTCTGGATATATTTACAACGGTGTCTTTGTGTCGCAGCCCCTCTGCCCATGGACGACATCGCTAGGATGGCCGACGCGTGCATGAGAGATGTGGATGACGATGATGACTTGGAAGATGACGAAGATCTGTTGGTTAGTGTTTGTGCATATTCGTCTGTTTTGGATTTCAACCCGTCTGGAGTGGAAGGTCTTTTATCAGACGCATGTTTTACAGTGAAATAAATTAATATAGCTCCATTAACCTGGTGTCCAACAGGGATGGCGACACGAAGCTTCATGTTGCATTAAAACTTTCAATCCAATTGTTGTAATTCAACTCATGGGCTGAAGCTTGGTGCTTCATCTGCTCTACTGCGCCATCAAGTGGACAATAAATATATAGTGATTATAATGACACCATGGCTTTGGTGCGTGACGCTTTGAATTGAATAAATGATTGAATGATGTTTGTGATGCCAATACATGAATTATGAACTTATTAATATGGTGTCTGTCTTTATGATACAATGGCGGGGTCAAAAGGGAAAGTGGAATCAAATTGGGCCGAGGGTTGTGATGTGAATGTGCTTGTGTAACTTGTAACATTTAACACGTAAAATATGGACATTTTATCAATTTTTATTCAAAAATTACAACTTTTTTACAGTGCTGGGTTTTAGATGCGTTTTCAAACCGCGCAAATAAGTCCTAAGACCGCAAAATGTGAAGGGGGGGCATGCGTTTCGCTGCCGCTTATATTTCGATTCGCACGCAATACGCGCGAACCATTTCCGGTACGGCCGGCTCGCAAGGCTTTGTACGTCACCACTTACGTCATCAATACAAGCGTTCGTTACACGCTTCACAAATATTACGCGACCCGGAAGCACGCGTCACTAAGTGTCCAAAAAATATGTTTTATTCATGGTGAAGTTAATCCAGTAAAAACGAAACCGAACAGTTTCCTGTCGTCATGACTGTTTGTGAGTTTGCAGTGTTCCAGGAAATTGTGTGGAGGGGCGGAGCCTGACCCAAGCAAGAGCCCATTATATGTGGGTGTGGATCCAGATCATATTTTTTTTTATTCCACATTTATTAACGTTGCAGTGACAGAAACGTTTTCACAGATTCCTCAGAGAACGATTCATGGAACTGGAGGAAAACAAGTCAGATGAATCTGTGAGTGTGCTGCAGATCCAAAATAACAACCTGGATCTCGTGGATTTAAATGTGGTTTCTGTGGCAACCGTTCGGCCTTGGATGAGGTTTTAACTCTTCTACGCTGATGCCTCGACACACTCGTTGTGAATCAATAAAGTCAAGGTTCACATACATTAAAAAGTAGATACTCAATCATAGTATTTATTATTATATTTATTTTATTTTATTTTATTTTATTTTATTTTATTTTATTTTATTTTATTTTATTTTATTTTATTTTATTTTATTTTATTTTATTTTATTTTATTTTATTTTATTTTATTTTATTTTATTTTATTTTATTTTATTTTATTTTATTTTATTTTATTTTATTTTATTTTATTTTATTTTATTCAAATATACCGGCTGCTATGACAACTTAATTTCCCTTCGGGGATGAATAAAGTACTCTATCTATCTATCTATCTATCTATCTATCTATCTATCTATCTATCTATCTATCTATCTATCTATCTATCTATCTATCTATCTATCTATCTATCTATCTATCTATCTATCTATCTATCTATCTATCTATCTATCTATCTATCTATCTATCTATCTATCTATCTATCTATCTATCTATCTATCTATCTATCTATCTATCTATCTATCTATCTATCTATCTATCTATCTATCTATCTATCTATCTATCTATCTATCTATCTATCTATCTATCTATCTATCTATCTATCTATCTATCTATCTATCTATCTATCTATCTATCTATCTATCTATCTATCTATCTATCTATCTATCTATCTATCTATCTATCTATCTATCTATCTATCTATCTATCTATGTGATGCCATCTTTCGGTCAGTTTTGCAGTTGACACAATTGCAGACACAAGATTCAGGATTTTTATATTGATGTAGTTTTGTTTATTGTTTAAATCATACGTCCTTTAATAAGAACAATGAAAGTTGGCTTTTGATCAGTCGTCGTATTTCTCCTCCTCAGGCGGAGCTACAGGAAGTGGTGGGTGAGGAGGAAGCTGAGGATGTAGCAACTGTTTCCTCATCTTCTACCACCACTGATCTCTCTGAAGCTGCAACACAAGAGTCTGCACCAGCGCAGGTATGACGCACACACCGCTCTATGCATGTCAGTAGAATCATTTGTCTGCTGGTAACACAACAGGACACACGCACACACATATAGATAGATATGCATAAATTGTCGTTATTACTGTATTTTCTTTGTATTATTCATCGCTGACAAATACTTTCCATTCTCAGCCTCAGTTTTGCACCGACCGATGACTTGTCTTGTGCTTTCTCTTGTGAAGCAGCAGGAAGTAAAGATGTCATTGGCCCCGGGCGGCCTAGAGGGCCACCTAGAGGAGAGGATATGCATGTACAAGACGGCCTCACACAACGCCAAGATCGCAGGAGAGACCTCGAAAGTGCGGAGGTTCAATCGCGGTCTGAAGGTGGGTGAGACGACTGCCCGATGAGTTGTTGTGTAACAGATCAATACTGTCTGTTTACCAAGTTTCTTCCATAAGTTATTCTACAGACCCTTAAGAATGTAAGCTGAAGATATACGTAAATATCAGAAGGTTATTTGCTGTGACTATAAATGGAAAAGCTGATATTACGTTTATCCAAAATGTTCCCACGTTGATTGCTGCAATCTCAAAGTTATTATCCATCTTGAGCTATTTAGACAAGCTTTCTTTCACCTCTTGGACCAAAGTAGACATGTAACACAGTTAGAAGAGAATCAAATAAGTTATATGTGTGATATTTACAATCAATACAGCTTGTTTGAATAATCCTTTTGGGATGGAAAGATTTGTTTTGTTTCGTTTGTAATAGAAACTAAAGATCAACACTCTGCATTGTCAGCAGATTCAAATGTCGAGATCTGGGATTGTGGTGGTTTTTAATCGCGGGTTTGGTTTCAGTTTCAGAATTGTCTGACCAGTATAATATCCTGTATCATGTAGCTGAGTGGAAAATAAGTTTTCATATCTGGTGGAGGAGTTAAGACATAAACCACACATGTCTTTACATACAGCACATTACTTTTATCTGGAACTTCACTGTAAATTACACTTGAAACCCAGTTTTTAAGATGGAAAGCAACTTCTCAGTCAGATCTACAGATTGTATTTAACTGATCTGAGCAGCATTTAACAGGCTTAAAGCTTCAGACCTGTGAAAACACAGCGTCTGCTTGTGTGTTCGTGTCCATTTGACTGATCACACTGTTTATTCCCTGGATATTCAGATACTTTTATGCTGTTTGTCGTCTTTTAAATCAATTCTCTAATCCTCATTTTGATGAAATAAAGTGCTTATATAATTTGTGCCCACTTTGGTTTTCCTTGTCTGTGCTGAACTGGTTTATTTATTACACATTAAGTTATTTTCCTCTGTTTTTCCACCTCACTGACTGTTACTGTCGCTCTCAGACTCTGGAGGCGATGCTGGCTGGGTTGAAAAGGGGGAGGCCTGTGGACGAGGCAGAAATCCCCCCCCCTGTCGCCACTGGAGCCCAGAGAGACGCCCCTCCTCCCGCTGTTCCTGCACGACCTGCGCCCCCTGTACCATCGAGTCCCGAATCTCCAGATCAGTCGGAGGAGTCGGACGCCACTACGCCATCGCCTGCTGCACCAGAGGTCGTCACGCCAACCAGTGACGAGAAGCAGTGGTCCTCCGCCCCCCCGTCCCATCTGAGCAGCGTCCCGTCTCCAGAGGAGCAGACAGAGGAACCTGCTCTGGTGTCGCAATCCGGTCAGACAGCTGGTCAGTCTGTCTTTCATTAGACACTCATATCAGTTAATGTGGTTATTATTATACGTATTAGTTATATAAGTTATTATTATCATATTTAATAAGCGTTTTTTAGGGGAAGTAAGCTTTGAATAGTCTGTTAAATCAGGAAACACCCCTTTCCCCCTTATCTTAGTGCAACAGTTAAACCACAGCACAACCTCTGTCCTGTGTTATTGTGTATGAATTGATATTGTGACACATTTAGAGGAATTTATTCTCGTACCTTAAGTTTTCTTTTCAATTTGTATTTAGTTTGAATCTCGTGGCTTGGAGTCACAGTGTCTTAAATGGAGGGGGTGTCTTCTACTGGAATATGTGATGAATGTGGTCTCTCACTGTGGTAATTGTTGTTGTGCGTTTCTCGTCCGCGATTCCACAGCGACCGCGGCGACCAAGGCGCTGCTGCTGGAAAGGCAGAGCGAATTCAAGATGGCCGCTCTAAGAGCCAAGAAGCAGGGGGACCTGGAGCAAGCGAAACTTTACTTCAAGACCGGCAAGGTGAGCAGCACACCTACTTTATTTGTTTTTGTTTTGTTAGCCCAAAAGAGGCCAAATTGGTTGTCCATCAAAGTTTCATTTTATTTGATATTCGAGAGTAACCTTGGTATAAACATGTACAATTTTAATCACTAATGGTTTTAACACAATGTCAGGAAACAACAGCACAAAGGGAAATTAATTACTTAATAAATCACCATTGTATTTCTCTTTTAAATTAAATTAAATGTATCGATTTATTCTGTATCACTTTGAGCTAAATGCAGATTATAACGTCTTGTTCCTGCATTTAAACCATTTAACTAAGCAGATTCATATTCTGTTACAGGAAATAAACTGTTTATTAACCTGATTTCAGATTTAACGTCTTGCTCCTGTTTAAAAACATGTTCTTGTCATCAAACTAAACCAAATCAAAGGTCATCAATTTGCCAATGTTGACATTTTAAATGCGATTATCCCACATCATCATTGTTTGTTCAGTCTGTTGCTACACATTCTGCCTGCAGGACTTTTCTCTCGAGTATGTGAAGCATTCCCACAATGTGGTCGCTGACAAAGGCGTCATTATGTCTGACACTGTTTGGATTCTTATGGTTTTGCTGCAGAGGTTCGATGCAGTGATCGAGGCGTTGGAGAAAGGACAAGAAGTCGACCTGAGCGGCCTCCCTCCATCTCCAGGACAGGGTGAGGAACCTTATTCATATAATGGTTTTAATGATAGAATTTAAATGCTGATTAACAGGAAGGATACAAAAACAAGTCATGTTGGTTTAAGATGCTTTTTAAATAATGGATTTGGCTTCTTTTAATATAAATAGAAAATATTTAAAACTTACATTAAGATAAATCAAAGTATATATTCATTCAAAGTATTTATTGTGAACAGACGCCTGCAGCAGCTATTTGTATTTGACATCTCATGTTGTTGTGCTGAAGGTTCAGGAGGAACCTCCCTTCCAGTGAAGGAACAGACCTCAGGTCCAAACACACAGGTCACCCAACCAGCGGCTGCACTTCCAGGTAACAATTAGAATTTCAACATTTGTAAACCACATGTTTCACAGTGAGTTCCTTCAGGGTCTTAACTTCCTGTTGGACCTGTCGGGCAGGATTGTTTTAAATTTCCTCATCACATCACGTATGTAGGAGCTTCTGAGAAACAACATTTTCACCAAAACGTTGATCAAGAATGATGTAAAATCTCAAAACCAAACAACACACGTCACTGAAGAACTATTTGAAGTTGGACATTGTTGTCCCGCAGCCGCTGCAGCCTCGTCCGTCCCTGCGCCTCCCAGAGACGTGCTGGAGGCTCTGGAGCAGAGACGAGCCAAGTACGTGGAGGCGTCGGCTCAGGCTAAAGCCGCTGGAGACGACCGCAAGGCCCGGATGCACGACCGCATCGCCAAGGTACTGAGAGTGAGGTGGATGTCCTCCTCTCCCTCTCCCCTTACGTCTCTCGTTTGTCTTCCTGTTTCATCATCACAATAAAGACAAAGTTCGATGGTTTATAATGATGTTAAAACTATTGGAGAGCAAACAAATTATATTATCAAATGTCAATTAAAAGGACAAAATAAACAATATTTAAAATTCATTTAACAACATCTAACCTTCCTGTACTTATATATTATTTTTCCTATTTTAGTGTGAGCATTGACTGTATCTAAAAAAGGATTGTGCCTTAAACCTGTATTATCTCAAATGACCAGCAGAGGGGGACGCCACTGGTTTTTACAGAAGTCAGCTTCTATAGAAGTAGAAGAAAAAAGGACTCAGTTGATTTATAACATCAGTAAGCATTTCCCTAGAACATATGTCTGGTCTCAATCTCTAGTTTAAAGTCTTCTTCAAAAACAGCATCATGTTCTTTGTATATATCATGGTCCCATTTAGAGTGAAATAGACCATAAAGCACTGTATGCCGTGATTGATAGCTAGTGGCGTCCAATGGGCTCAGGTCGCAGGTTTAGGTGGGCGTGCACTGAGTCAAGCTCCACCCCCTGCTCCTCCCAAATGGTTACTTCTGGGTTCAAAAGACCACAATGGCGCCAAATATCAAAGTCGAGGCTTCAAAGCAGCAGCTCACAAACCACTGACTGATGTGTGATGTCATTTGAGCGTGACAGGCCACCCGACCATCATTCATGGTGTATTTTTGACAAATTAATCCTGCAAATACTTTAAATAATTAATATCTTGTTGCATTAACACTGTTGTTTTAAACCTTTTCACGTCTCTGTCCCTGCAGCAATACCAGAGCGCCATCCGAACTCACAAAGCAGGAAAACCTGTGGACTTTGACGAGCTGCCGGTTCCCCCTGGTGAGACCCGTCACGAGGCTCTGAGTGAAATTAGATTTGCATTGTAATCCAGGAGTGTCACTTAAAATTTATAACAACACAAACTGTCAGAATGAGCGTTTTGCTTTTTATTTTTCAGGATTTCCTCCAATCCCAGGCCAGAGAGCTTCAGCGGCTGAGCACAGATTTGTCGCGGCTCTGGAGGCGGCCAGTAAGATCGTTGATGCAGATTCAGCCGAACCTCCAGAGGAAGATGAGGATGAGGAGAAAGAAGAAGAGGTGAAATTCAGCTTTCTATGATTATTTTTTTCATTATTATTCTTTTTATGTAAGTAAAGTGCTGATACAGTGTTTTTTCCATGTTCAGTCGAAGTCGGCTGTTCCAGAAGAGACAAAGAAACCATCGTTAGACGTCCCCACCGCAGGTCAGGGACGGAAGAGGACTCCTTCAGCTTCTCCTGACAGATCCACTGCAAGAGAAGGAATCTCCCCAACAGGTCAGTGTCAGAAGTTGCGATTTTTACGATTGATTGATGATTAATAAAAGCTACCAGGTTAACTCCTCAGAGTGAGACAGCTGATATTCTCATTTCTGCAAATACAGCTTAAATCTTTAACCCTTGATTTTCTGTCTTTGACCCCCAGGGGTTCAGCAGCTGGAGTTCCTGGAGGGTCGGAAGAAGCAGTACCTGAAGGCCGCTCTGATTGCGAAGCAGAAGAACGACCTGGATCAGGCCAAGAGTTTCCTCCGCACCGCCAAGGGCTTTGAGCCCATGATCGAGGCGGCACGCAGCGGGAAGTCTGTGGACATCAGCACGGTGAGCTGAGAGACTCCCTCTGTTAGTGGCAGATTACATCCTGATACAGTAGAAATGGGTCCAGCTCATAATTTCAGCTGCATATGTAGTCCAGGCAAAGTAACCCATTTTGGAGCCAAAAATAGAAGTAATTGTAAAAGAATTTTTTTCAGCATAGATTATTTCTATGAGGTGTCCAGAACAACATACTAAAAGTCCTAAGAAATCGTAGTTGAGGAAATAGGTTTAATTCTCATCAATGTGTGCATATAAGGCCCGGCAACAATACACCCCAAAAAGACTATTTTTTTCCTTTACTCCTATCAAAATGAAACTTTACAAAATGAAAGTAACCATGAAACGTAACATTTTTTGTATTACAAGTTTCTTTGAAAATGAATTTATGTATGTATTTGTAATACATATGAATGGTGTTTGCCTATGCAAATTAGGACATATTCAATAAGTGTGGAGCTCATGTGCTTGTCAAATTCATTTCAAAAGAAACTTGTAATACAAAAAATGTTACGTTTCATGGACACCTCATAGAAATGATCTATGCTGAAAAAAATTATTTTACAATTAGTCGGTCGTAAAACGCTACTTTGCCTGGACTAATGAGCAAAATCTAACTGACTGAGTCTGTCTGTGCTGGGCCTGTAGGTGCCGTCGCCCCCTGGTGATGAAGACGAGGACTTCATCCTGGTGCATCACAGCGACGTTCAGGGCTCAGAGAAAACCGAGCCGGTGTACACACAACTGGCCAAGATCCTCAAAGAGCAGCACGAGGTAAAACTGCAGGAGTACGACTGAAACATTACAAAGATTATACAGATTTCCTTTACCAAGATACATTTTTAAGTAAACATCTACTATTACTGAAAAAAAAGTTTTGCCTTTTTGACCAGAATTCATTTTTGACATTGGAGAAGCTAAAAAGCTCATTAATCTTACAATCTTGATTTTGTGATAAATGGTTGTAGAAAATAAGGAAGTAAACAGGAACATCAGGAAAAATGATACAAATAATCATGAAAAACAAACATATAAATAAGGTTTATAAAGCTACAACTGACCTGACGTTCATTGTCATCAAGTCTCAAACAAATGATAAAACCGAATATTTCCCAGAAGACATAGATATATTTAGTTTCTAAATGAATTTTCAGAGGTTTGTTTCCTGTTTCCTGTTTGTGAACACGGAGATTTCTTCTGGCTCTTCCTCCTTTTAGAAATGTATGACTCACTCCAAACAGTTCACGCACCTGGGGAACATCTCCGAAACTACAAAGTAAGACTCAACAGTTTTCATTCCATCAGGTTTAAAATAGAAACTCCAAGCTCAGCTGTAAAGTTTAACTTCATTTAAACCGTATTAATGCCTAGCTTGATGTTATAAAGTGAAAAAAAACAGGTTGTGGCGTCAGCTGACAACTTCTGTCTGTGTGTGTGTGTGTGTGTGTGTGTGTGTGTCTGTCTGTGTCCTCCAGGTTTGAGAAGATGGCGGACAGTTGTAAGAAGAGCCTGGAGGTCCTGAAGCTGGCTCAGTCGCGGGGTCTGCCTCCTCCCAAGCATCACTTTGAGCAGAGGTCGTTTCACACGGCCAGGTGAGCAGCTTCACTCACTCTGACATCAACTTCATTCTGCTCAAGTTCAAAACATCTGATTTAGTCCTGATGTGTTTGGTGAAATAACGTTTTGAGGTAACGTCTTTCCCTTCGTCCCTTTCAGGATATTTCCCGAGCTGAGCAGCACTGACATGGTTGTCGTCATCGTGAAAGGAATGAATCTTCCAGCACCGAGTGGTAAGAAGATCAGTCCACACACCGTCACACTCCAACGTGTTCACAGAGGCTCAGTGGGAAACATCCAGGTCTGATACTGGGAAATGAAAAGTTTCTTCTTCCCTCAGGAATCCAAACCAACGACCTGGACGCGTATGTGAAGTTTGACTTCCCGTACCCGAGCAGCGTAAGAAATTCAAACCCTAGCTTCTAGTCACAGTGTCCACAGGCGCCTGAGACCTTTACACACCAATGATTCTGTTTGTTTGTGTTGTTGTGTCGTGACCAGGAGCAGCCGCAGAAACACAAAACATCCGTCATCAAGAACACAAACTCTCCAGGTGAGACTTTAAGTTTACGATGGGATTAAATCTGTTTTCGGCAATCTTTGGTTTCTCTGAAGCTCTGCAGTTCTGCTCCGCCTCTTAATCCGTCATCTCTTCCCACCAGATTACAACCAGAGCTTCACGCTGACAATCAACCGCAACAACCGCATCTTCAGGAGGGTGCTGACGTCCAAAGGCTTCAAACTGGAGCTGCTGCACAAAGGGTGAGTCTCTCTCTCTCTCTCTCTCTCGCTCGCTCTCACCACGTAGAGGCTGTGACAGTGACGATGATGTCGTGTGTTGATCTCAGAGGTTTCCTCCGGAGCGACAAGCCGATTGGGACGGCCCACGTGAAGCTGGACAAGCTGGAGTCCCAGAGCGAAATCAGGGAAATCGTAGAGGTGAGCGGCACGGAGATGGAAAACGAAAAAAAGACAAAAATAGCTTTGGAGAAAGACACAGAACAAATCTGGAATGTGTTTAATATTTAGTCGATTCTCAGTCTGCTGTGTTTCTCCCGTCAGGTGATGGACGGTCGTAAACACACAGGAGGTCGTGTGGAGGTGAAGATCCGCATGCGGGAGCCTCTGAGCGGCCAGGACATGCAGTCGAGCACCGAGCGCTGGCTGGTGATCGACAAGTCCCAGGTTAACACTCAACACACTCACAGAAGACAAACCTCCCACTGTGTTAAACTGCTGATGTTGATTTGTTTCTTTTTTAAATCCAAAGGTTGTCGTTTAGAAAAAGCTACAGAATTAAAGATAACTCACAGGATACAGGTAATTATGATGGTACAGACATACAAATTGTATAGTGTAAAGTGTATTGAATTTAAATGACTGATAATGTCTGTATCTCTCCCTCAGAAACACTCAGAGGAGGTGAAGAGAGACGAACGCTCTGTTGTTCAGACGCAGAACAACGTGGCTCTTTTCACAAAAAAAAAACACACACACAAAAAAAAACGTTTGCACATTAGCCAGACACGAGCAGAGCGGTTCACAGAGGGTCGGCTTGACCTCGTGTCCCTCCTCCTGCTGGAGGACGGCAGCGTGTCCCGGGCTCAGTGTCGAGCCCCCCCCCTGATCCTGCTGCCCGACTATAGTTAATATAATAGAGAGAAAAAGAATGTGTTCATATTCTTCATATTATACAGCTCTGGTATCTAGAACTGCACCTATGCACTAATACCAAAGTAATCACTGTTGCTGTAAAATCCTGCATATTTGAAATCGCCTTTAGCTGCCAAACCTGCTACGACACGACGGGTTCATGTGTGTGTGTGAGTCGTCAGGGTTCTTCTTTATTTCCCCACACTGCTCCTCCGCTTCTCAGTGAAGCAGCGACATTACACATGTTCTACAGGAGCAAGCCAAGGAAGAGGTACGATTATTTAACAGTTATTTTACAGACCGCACTCCCTGTTGTCACCTTTCACTGATTTAGTTGCTTTAGTTGTGTTAGACTGACATGTTTGTTTACAGCACAAATCTGCGAAACAAAGGTTTGAACAGATTCGTTATTTCGTGACTTTGAAGGAAGATGGAGGACAGCGACGCTTCTCCACTTTCTCCCTTTGTGAAAAACTCTAAAAACTCGTGGCTACGGGTTCTGTCATCTTAAGTTAGTGTTGAGCTCCTCATCTTCTTAAAAGATCCGGAACTATTTGTTTTTCTAAACTATGCATCAGTTCTCTCACGTGGTGGAAACTGAATGTTGAGACAAACCCGTCGGCGTCTTGAAGGGACGGTTCACCCGGATTACAAAGAGGAAATGTAGCAACTGGAATTTATTCAATGTTAATCATCTTAATTTTGCAAGTCGTTTGTTTTTTTGGGGGGGATGGAGAAATACACTTATTTCACTGGGATCTGTAACAAAAGATAAACTTGATACTAAAGAATTTAGCTTCTGCCCATCGTGTCACTAAAATTTAAAATACATAAAATAAGCCTGTTGCCATTGGATACACATTTAAAGGAAGAACTTTCTATGAATGTATTTGTTTCCTGCGGATTTCACTGAATCTAGATATTTGATCAACTTGAAACTGGATTGAAAACGTGACCTTTAGCTTCCTTCAGCTCATTGTTTTGGTTCCTCCACTTCCTAAGCAGAACTTCGAGATGAGCCGGTGAACAGAGTGAAGTCTTTAGCAGCTAAAGAGTAAAACATTTCCCTCAGCAGCAGGTGACGAGCGAATACTGCACGTGAATTAGTCAGGTGACCAGAAACAAGAGTCCCAATTAACACCCTGAGAATATATTTCTTTAATTTGAGTGAACTGACCCTTTAAAGCTCGACTTCCACCTTTGAAATGAAAAAGCTGACGAAATACGCAGAAAAGAAATAAAGATCCCGAATCGACCACGTGAATTAATTTTCCAATAGTTTTAGCTCAATGTCGGCAAAATCATCCGGTTATCAACCGTTACCATGGTCACAACATTTCTGTTATCGCTGTCATTTACTGCACTTTCTAGTAAAACATCATAAATCTGTGTAACTGACATGAAATCTACTCAACACTTTGTTCTAAATAATTAAAACACTGTTACCAATCCTTTTATTTTCTGTGGTTTTATTTGTTCAAGGATCAGAGGGATGAAGTTTAGATCAGATGATCGATAAAATACTTGAATGATCTATAAAACTTGTTGCCAAAAGTCTGGTTAAGTAAAGAAAATGTATCGAGCCTTAACAGATATCACTCAATTTATATTTTCTATAAGTTTTTATTGTACATATACTACAGTTTTTTTTAATGAAGACCACTTTTTTTGACATTTGTAGTGTAAAGAAAAACATGTACATGGTTTTTGGCTTCAAACATTTTGACCAATGTTAATTTAAAAAAAAAAAAAAGAAACAAAACCCAGTCAGTGACGAAGTGGATTGTTTTTCACGTTTTGTCCTCAAACTCGAGCACAAAACCGGTTGATTTACTCTCCACTGTTTTTCAAGCGTGTTTCTGTTTGCATGCAGTGTTTAGTTTTGGATCGCAACAACTGAATACGACAAAATAATAAGAATAATGCTACTTTTTCAAACAAATTGCACCTTTTTTTGGATCAAGGACATATTGCACACGTCGGATAACGCAAAAAAAACTAAAGATTAACAATCAAAAAACAGAAACAGGGAGAAGCCTGACAAACAAAACCTTACGTCTCTTCTCCTGATTTGCGCTAATCGATGAAAACGTCCCGCGGTGAAGACGCAGATTCACAGCTCTGGTATAATCACAGTGAATTAACCCAGAACTGCTGACCTTTGACCTCTGAGCGGTTCTTAATCCGCTTCCACCAACGTTAACTTTGCTACAGTGGGCGTGTGAAATACTTCGGATGGATTAATAAACAAACGCAGGTCTAGTTTCCGCTCTACGCGTCGGCTCTTCTGCAGGTTTTCATGTGATTGTCTGATTCTCACTTGTGATGAGGAGACTGATTTTCTCCGATAGTAAAAACCTCTCGTGCTGAAACAACAGTACGTGTTTTTTTGCGTAGCCCCTTCTGGCTTTGACATTAGCCCGACTGAAGGTGGAGGCTCTGCTGCGATGACGTGATGCAGGTGGACGACTGCTCAGGAGGTTTTTGGTGATTAGTCTAGCGAGAAATGAAAAAGGAAAGAAAAAACAAAACACAAAATTTGCGGATTCGAGCAGAAACGGGAGGAATACATTCTTTAGATTGTTGTTCCAGGTCCATGTGGCGGAGGGAGGAGCTGCAGCTCGGCCTCGACGATGAGCCGTCGCCGATCGGCTCCGAACGCAGGTCTGCCAACTTTTTAAATCGTGAAAACTCCGGGAAGCAGGATGCTGCTGATTTCATGGATTTTTTGGAAGGATGAGGAGTTTTTTTTCTGCAGTAAATATGAGATGAGATACATTCAGCTTGAAGTCAATCTTGCAGGAAACCCCCCAGATCTTCAAACACCAAACTCTCCTTCCTCCTGGAGAAACTGTTCCAGAACACAGTGGCAGTGACCCTGACGCCTGCCTCCACTCTCCTGTAGATGGCTTAGAATCCAGTGCACTGCTTCTGCAAGTTTAATACACTTTTTATATATTTATACATCTTTACATCTTCGACAGTTTTTCTCTTTGTATGATTAAAATAACTCGAGGGGGGTTTTATATCCGGACGAACACCGAGCGCTGATGATTTGTGATGAGATTAAAAAGTCTTTTCCCCGGTTATGTACACGTTGAGTTTCTGGATAAAGCATCGGAACCTTTTCATGAGCCGACTGCTTTCGGAACAACGGGGCTGAAAAAGCAGACGAGTGTGTCACGGTCACTTCAGTAATACTTGTCTCTCGGTGGGATCTCTGGAGATTGTTCTGCCTACAAAAAAAATATGTACAAGCAGTCGACACGTTTGTCCATGAAGTAAAGCATCTGGTGATTGATGAGTAAAGCTTAAGGAGGTGAAGCCGGGATGTTTTTTCCTTTCTCCCCCTCGTTGATGAATCGCTGCTGCAGGCACTGAGAACCACGGGGCTAAAAAAAAAAATCTAAATAAAAGAAGAAGTAATCTGCTCCACCACACAGAGACCCCTCCTCCCTCCTCAGCCGGTGATTTGTAGTTTCCTTGGTGACGCGACCAGAGAGAAATAAGTCCCGACTCCTCTCGTAAGAGCATCCGTGCTACAGAGGCCTGATCAGGAGCCTTCAGGCTGAGTAACGCCACGCTGGAGTCAGACAGGGGGTCCGTCCACACACACACACACAGTCACACACACAGACAAGTCATATGTCTTGAAAACACACACACACACACACACAGAGTAACCCCACACCCTACTCTTCTAATACTGATTCAACGTAAGCGACGGCAAATCAGCTCTAGCTCGTCAAAAATACTCTGCTGTACTAATAATACTCTGCAAGTTCAAAAAAAGAGCAAAATAATTTGATTAACTTTCCAACCAGAGTCAAAGAGTCAAAGAGATAAAGCGACGTCAGCGAGAACAAATCAGCGAATCGGAGAATCAACTTGTTATTTTCCGGTTGTGTCACGTCTGTGAAGCTTTAACGCACAAACCAACAAACAAACAAACGTGAACACAACCCGGAGGGAAGATGCAGAGTGAACGGAGTTTGTGTGAATGCAGCTGAAGGTCCAGGGTTCCCTCTCGGTTCTTCTGTCCCTCTGAGGACCGGCTGGACTTTTTACACTTTATTAAACTTTATTTCCTCTCGTCTTACTTTGCAGGAAACTGATTAACCACATCAGTCCAGCTGTTGTTCGTACTTTGTGCTGTTAAGACCGACACACGAATCTCCAAACTTTCCATGTTATTGCTGCACATCCACAGATTCTTATCACTTCCTGTCAACGGCCTGAACTTCTTGATGAAACTGATCGTCATCGTCTAAACACAATAAATATCCAACGAAAACAGAATCAAGTGATTCCTCTGCCTCTCTCTCTCTCCTGATGTAGCGTCTTTATTAATAGCTCTACTCTCCTCTTCACTGTATCTGTGGTCATCGAACCTGCCTGGTCCATCAGACTGATTTGTCTTAACATGTGGAAGGAAGTACTGGTCACCTCATCAGGCACTTCACCGGACGGACCCAGTGTGACGGAGCTGCCTCGGGCCCCAGGTGACCTCCGGGGCACAGCGGGGGGGCGGCGGCGGCGGCGGGATGCATAGGTTTGACTTGAGGAATGCTACCCCACCTGGCACGGCACAGTTTTCAGGCTCGTTTTAAGTGCAAACAGTTGAAAGGAGGTGACGGAGGGACGGAGGCTGTGAGACGTGTCGGGAGGTTTTAAAAAAAAAAAGAAACGAAAGAAAGAGGAGGTGGGGACGTATTCGTCTTCTAGGAGATGATCTCCAGGATGTAGAAGACCAGCTCCATGACCACGGGACCCTCGCTCAGCTGACACGCCCCGCTGTGGATGACGGGGATCAGAGCGCTGTCCAGGTCGCTGAGGTACTGAGGCAGGAGGGGCTGGCCGTTACTTCCTGCCAGGTAGCCCACCTGAGAGGAGGACAGGTGTGAGACAGACACTGGAAGAGGAACTGAAACGTGTGTGTGATTAGGGTTGCAAAATTCCGGGAATATTCAAAGTTGGAAACTTTTCATGGGAATTAACGGGATAGACGGGAATAAACTGGAAATGTTGTGGGTAATTTATACTAACTGTATTTACCTTGTCATATACAGACATAAATTTAAACATTTTGTTTTGTCCTAGGCTGATTTGAGCCCTGAGGAAACTTTGGGCACTTGACTATATGCTTCTGCATCGTTGGGGCATTCTTAACATAGGTCTTTGCACAGTATTTGCTAATGTACACAGCCTTTCCTTCTACATTGGATGGGGTGAAATGTCTCCACACATGAGAGAGTGCACGTGGTATTGTTCTGTAGAATAAGATGAGAAAAAAGTTTGTAAAAAAACACTAATGCAATGCCAGAGATATAAATAGGTAGCCAAACAATTGGAATCGTCTGTAAACATATTTTACAATTGATGGATAAATGAATGGAAATAGGCAAAATGAACAGATGAACAATCCTCAATAAGCATGCTAATATATTTTCCCCAGTAATATCATTGAAACTTACCTGACTCGTCCTTCACTCTACAGCAGGCCTCAATAGCCCTGCTGTAGAGTGAAGGATGCTGGGAATTATCTGTGCATGTGATGGAAGAATGCACAGTGGAGGCTTGAAACTCAACGTTCCATACATCTTTAAAATAGAGTTTTGAATTATGTTTTTATTGCTCACAGTTTAATTTCCGTATTTTTTTTTTTTTTTCAAAATTCCCAAAATTCCCGAGCTAAACTTCCCATGGAAAGTTTCCGGAAAGTTTCCAGAAATTTACCGGAAACTTTCCGCCCCTTTGCAACCCTATGTGTGATGTGTCTGTCCTCCTACCTGATCCGAGTCCAGTGTGACCCTCAGTCCCAGTTTGGCCATGCCGTCCTCCTTCAGCAGCTTGAGGTGCGGACACAGCGCCACGCAGAACGCCCTCGCCACGTTCTCCGTCAGGCGGCTGTGGTCGGCCGGGTCGCTCAGACCGTTGGGTTGGTCTTCACTCCGGAGGAAGAAGACCTGAGGGAATCACAGACAAACAGGACGGTGAATCAGATCTGTGCAGCTTCTCTCCACTGGAGCGTCTGAAACATGGAGAGCTTGAGGGTCTCGACCCCCCGGACTCGTACCTCGGTCCAGCGGATGACTTTGCCGTTGGCTTTGAACTCGGAGCCGTGGAAGATCTTGACGCTGGTGATGGACTCCATCGACTTTCCATCGATCGGACTGATCACACTGGAACACACACAACAAGACTGGATTTTCAAAACACACAATGAGACTGGATTTAACATTTGCTTTTAATCGTAGGTGAGAAGACAGAACCCTTGTGCCCTTGAGCAAGACACACACATGTATTTGTTTGTCAGCAGGGTTAAACAAAAACTACTGAACTGATTTACTGGAAACTTGGTGGATGAGACAGAATCAATGTAACTTTGCCACAGACCTGAACAAAGGGGAGGATCCTGGATATTTCTTTCACTTTAACATTATGGCAAAGAATTATTTAACATTTTTACCAATTTCTCATTCCTGGATCTTGCTCAGAATGATCAGGTGTATGAAGGGAACTGACGTCTATGAGCTTCCACTCGCGTGCATAATGAGTTTTTATAGCAAAGTGGTGAATAAGGTGGTTTCGCTTCAGTTGTGTGGGACATTTTAGAATCTCCTCCCTTCCGTCCTCACCCCTTGTTGAAGTTGTGGTCGTCCTCCGTCCACTGGACGTGCACCAGCTCCTGGTTTTCCTCCTGGTCGGCTTTACCGCACGTGATGGTGAAGTCCTTCATGTCCCTCAGGGCTTGCCGTAGAGTGTCCATGGTCTCGGCTGTGATCTGGATCATCACACCGTCTTCGGGTGGAAGAAAAAGACAAAGTTAAGTTTAACCACGAGTTCCATCACCATCATTTCAGCCTTTGTGAGGCCGACCTGTCGTTTGTTGTCACAGGTCTCACCTTCCACAATGCTGGTCTTTGCCAAGAAGCCCGACGAGGCTTTCAGCGCCCCACTGAACACAAAGAAGCAGGCGCCGGTCACTGGAAAAAAAACACACAAACACACAGAATAAACAACCTCACTTCACCCGCACCTGCACCAACACCAGACAAAACAAGAGAACTAATAACCCTGAGTCTGTCAGGAGGGAAACAGAGGAAGTAACAGGAAGTAGAATCCAGACGGAGAGCAGAGGAAGTCCTGGATGTGAGGAGTGTGTGTTTGTGTAGCACCTTTGCGCGGCTGGTGGTGGATGCTGATCGCCTGCGTCTGGTAGTTGCCGTCGTCGTTCTGGACGCAGACCAGGTGGGAGTCGGCCCGGTCGTTGAAACACGCCCCCATGGCCAGCACGTGCTCGTTGGACTTGTTCATGGCCTTCATCAGCTGCAAGGACAGATCATACCCGTGTCTGATTAATCCGCCCTGTGGGGGGGGGGGGGGGGAGATGACAGACTGAGGAGAGAGACACTGACACGGGAGGATATCAATAGTTGAAAGATCCCACATATTAATTTGTGTAAATCCCCCCCCGACCCCCTCCCCTCTGTGTCACTTTGACGCCGTCCTTTGCGAGTCAGAAATGAAACTGAAAATCTGGAGCTTTCACCACTCGCTGCGCTGAAGCTTCGTCTGCAAGCTGCTGGGAAACGGTCGCTTCTTCACTGAACTCCCATCTGTTACTCCAGGAGCAGCCAAACACTACGACTGGCAGCACAAGCTCCTCCTCCTCCTCCTCCTCCTCTCTGCCAAACGGTGCCTGGTGTGTGTGTGTGTGTGTCACTTGTGTTGAACATTTCATTCACACCCTCGAGGCGGCAGCGTCACAACCACTTGGCAGCCAGGCGCTCGGCTGCAGAGAGTTTGTCACGTATCACCTCCTCAGATGAGCTTAGAAATCCCTCCTCCACTGTTGTGATGAGTCTGGTGAAGGGTTTGATTGTGTAGTGGAAACGTGTCGTGCTGGTAATAAAAATGTGCGTTTTCTCTCGATGTCTAGATGGTTATGATGTTCGAATTGAAGAATTTTAACTTTCAGGGTGTCTCTTTCTTTTTATTGGTGCAACAAAACACTGGACAGCCAGTTTATAAAAAGGAAAATTTTGGATTTGCTTCCATGTTGATTTTCAACTCCTCCCAAAACATGTTTCTACTTGTTCATCAACAATAAGAAAAACAATAGCATGAGATCCAGATGCAGATTTCAGTCATTCCCAGGAAACCTGAGGATTTTCCTGGTTCTCTCTGTTTTACATCACAGTTAATTGAATATATTTGTTCTTGGGAAAATCTAATTCATTATGCTGCTCTGTTTTCCCAGGTGGATCCTGTGGCACAGCAGATGTGGGTCAGATGACATCACAAAAACTGTCCGTCAAATTAGTCGTGATGCTTCCTGTTTACAGTTTTTAATTTCTTTGTAAGAATAAAATGGAACCGTCCAGAAGAGCTAAAGGGTAGATTTATAAAACTCAATCTGAATGAACTGAACCAAACTACAGGTGTGAATGTGACCATTTTTCTACCAGACGCTGGACGCTCACCTCGTTGTAGCGGTTGCTGGGGATCTTGATGCTCGTCTTCCTCACCTCCATGTCCACCACCAGCCCCTTCACCACCGGCAGCGTGTACTGGTAGTTACGAAAGTCCTGAAGAATGAAAGAGGAGAAGAACAGATAAGTGAAATGAATCAACGAAGGACACTGGGTTTTTAACTGGATGATTCATTTTGCTCTTGGTACACAAATCCATTTTTACACGTGCATTGCAGGTGATTTGTAAACCTTGTACATCAGAGCTCTTTAACCTTGAAGAGGACAGAGGTCATGAGAGGACAGAGGTCGTGAGAGGACAGAGGTCAGGAGAGGACAGAGGTCGTGAGAGGACAGAGGACTTACTGCCAGCAGGTTCATGATCGTGTGACCGGTTTCTCCGAAGAGGGGTTTTCTGTAGCGGACACTGAACAGCGGACACGGATAAACTGGAAAGACAAATCATTCGGTTATAGATAAACGTAGAACAGAGACGTGTTGTCTCAGACGTGTTGTTATTGTTCCCTGTGATTAAATTTGTTTATGTCGGGGCCAATTATTATTTTTGTTCATTTCTCTTCTGGAAATGGATCAAATACTGGAGCAGAACGAAGCTGATCTGAAAACAATGAGGGTTTTTTTTGGCTTCAGCCACGATTATAATAAGTAGCAGAAAAGTGGGCACAGGAAATTATGTTTTGATTTATTTTCTATTTCTTAGTGTCGTTACAATATCCCTCATTTGTTTTTAATTGAATCGTTTATTGACTTTTTGGATTTCTGTCCTTTTTCTTCTGTATGTGAGACGTTTCCAGGATTTTTTTATATTTCTAGTTACAGCACAATTGTTGTTTTTTGTGTTTTCCCATCATTGTCATTCATAAATGCAAATGAACTGATCCTGAGACCTCACAGACTAACATCAAACACAATGCTCCGTGCCTGCAGTCAGGAGGAACACTCCTAATCCACAAGGGGAAAAAATAAGTCTGGATGTTTTTCCTCCGGGGACCAAAGCTCCTTATGCGACTATTTTTAGCCTTATCTCAGCAAACAGCTGGATATAAGATCTCGCCACAAACTCTGATTTGCAATGAAGACCGATCTCAGCCTGAACCCACACATCACAGAGGATTTGTGTCCCCACGACCTTCTGCTGGTCACTGAGCCTGGAGAGCTGCGCTGCCTGTGTGGTGGGTTCATTTCATGTCCATGCTAATATTTTGTGTCTAAGAGCTTCAGCTGTATCTGGCTTTGTTAATTTATTCTATCCGTGCTCGCTGGAAGCCGGCGAGAGGCTTAGCGGAGCCGGGCGGCGCTCGGCGCTGGCAGCTCGGGCGGTGAGAGACAGGGATTTGGTGGAGAGGAAGCTCTCTGATAAAAAACACACACACACGCACACAAGATTTCCTGGGCCATGTGGGAAGCTGTGAGAAAATGTGCTAGCTGGAGGTCGACTGACAAGGTAAGCTCTCTGGATCATCTGGATCCTAATATTCTACCATAAGAAAAAACTAAATCAAAGCATTGAAGGATCAAGACTCTCCTTGCTCTGCTTTTCACTGAATCTAACTTGTGATGTTTTGTTGGTTTTAACCGCATTCCAACCTCAGGAACTTTCTCCTGGATCTGGGAACCTTTGCAGGAAGAAGAGCTTTCTACTGGACCTTTATTGTGTGTAGTCAATTCTTTAGAATAACATTCAGTTAAATCATCAACTGTTACTGGTGTTTATAGTATGAACCCCCGACTCACAGCGGTACTCTGCACCCAGCCGCAGCATGAGGCGGATGGGGAAGACCTTGGCCCAGGGCGTCTCCCACTTCTGGATCAGGATGCCGAAGAGGTAAGGCGGGTTCGGTAGCAGGAGGTCCTGCAGGGACTGGAAGGACGGGCTGATGTAGAGGAAGCCGCCATGCTCCTTACTGCCCAGGAAGCTCTGCGTGAAGAAGGAGTGACTCAGGTGGCTCAGCACGTTGCCTTGAGGAGACGAGGAAGAAGAGGAGGAGAGAGAGAGGTCAGTGATACAGGAGATATGAGGAGGAGGAGGAGGAGGAGGAGGAGGAGGAGGAGGAGGAGGAGGAGGAGGAGGAGGAGGAGGAGGAGGAGGAGGAGGAGGAGGAGGAGGAGGAGGAGGAGGAGGAGGAGGGGTTGGTGAAATAGGAGAGGGAAGGCTCAGCAGGGTGGCAAGGAGAAGGTGGGCGGAGCAAGAAGAGTGATGTAATAGGTGTTTGGGGCACAAGTTAAAAACAGATGTGCATGAGATATTAAAATAAAGAACTTTGCTTAGTCTGAATAAAAACAGTGAGTAAACACTTACCTGTTTGCCCCTGTCACCTCATATTACCCACAAAGGGCTCGTGTTACTAATGATCTACGGGGGGGGGGGGGATCAGAGGCTTCAGACGGCAGGAAACACAATAACCCTACCGGCGAGACAGAAGCTCGGGCGGCTGGGATTTGCTAAAGCCAGCACTTCTTCTCCGGTCCTGACTGATGGAGACATAACCAGGAGTGACACGCACAACATGGCTCCTCTCCACCGGCCTCAGACAGGAAAGGGGAAACTGCCCGAGGGGATCGAGCCGTCAAAGTCAAACCGATATCAGCCCTTTTTTTTGCTCTGCGGCATACGGAGTCAAAAAGGCAAGGCAAGCGGCGAGGAGGGAGGCGGCCCGACAGCAGGACGCTAACGTTTGGGCCGTTTTCAACTTCAGCAGCGGCGGGAGGTAACCTGGTTTCTAAACCAGAGGACGACTGGGTGCACCCGGAATGAAAAACAGGAGAGCTGGAACATTATGCTCATTTTCAAGCAGCTGACTGAGGACAGGAGGACTCACACGTGGACCTGGAGACACACCTATCAATGAGCTGCTGTCTGCTGGGTGTGTCCTTACCACTGAGGGCCTCCTGGTAGAG
Source organism: Limanda limanda (assembly GCF_963576545.1). Classification (NCBI taxonomy): domain Eukaryota; kingdom Metazoa; phylum Chordata; class Actinopteri; order Pleuronectiformes; family Pleuronectidae; genus Limanda; species Limanda limanda. Next base: position 5,967,214 of record NC_083648.1, on the reverse strand, counting down.
GTGCACGAAGTGGGTGAAGACGTCTTTGGGGATGGTCTTCTCATCGGGGAGACACTGGAGCAGAACGACCACCTCCGCCTGGCCCACGGCGTGCATGCCTTTGGTCGTCACGTACCAACACTTCCGGTTCACGTCTGTGGGTTGAGAGGGAAAAGCTTTAAAAGGGATTTTCATTGTTGATGATTGGATTTCTGCATCAATGCTGGTTTAATTTCAGGAAAACACTGATATCGCTTAACAACTAATCTCAGAAAGAAATCTTGTCTGTAGTGGGCCACTCACAGTTCACCAGCTTGACCATGGCGAGCAGGTTGGCATTGAGCACGAAGACCAGGGGGTCCGGGCCCCCCTCCTCCAGCTGCTGCATGAGGACGATCTCCGACGGCCTCTCCTCCACTGCGTAGTCTGCAGGTGGGTTAAGGTGGGGTAGAAGAAGAAGAAGAAGAGGTGGGTGGAGGGAGGGAGGAGTGGAGGTTCAGTTAGATAAACACACAGGGGGAATGGGGGATGAGAGAGAGCGGAGGGATGACAGAGTGAGACAGGTGAAATGGAGAAGCAGATAAATGTGAGGTAGGAGAGGGAGATTAACGAGATAACAACAAAACCACAAAACATCATCACAACATCTCTCGTCGGCAACGAGCGGCCGCACAACACGAGCGATGGCGTGAAGCACATGAGACACGAGCTCCGTCAGCAGTGACGTGGCAGCAGGAGGATGAGGATGAGGGCAAGCACCTGTGATGTGGCCTCCCGTACCTCCTTTGACTCCGGTGGAGATGAGGATGGGAGGGAGCCCGTCCTCCGGGATCAGACTGACCGAGCTGCCCACGGGGCTGCCCACCAGGGCGACGGGGGGGTGGGCCGCCTGGGGAGGGAGGGTGAAGGGTTAGAGGTACCGTAGATTTAAAACACACAGTGTGAGAAGCAATAGCACAGGGACAGATCCAGGGTTTTAGATTAAGATTTCTTTAGTAAGACCCTTGAAGTCTTTACACAGACAGATTGTGATCCTCCACCGTCCCTGAAGGCATCACACAGCTGTTCTCACACGCTGAGTTGACCTCACTGCAGCCGCTAAATTGATTTTGACTTGTGAAATGAACATTTTCCCCCTGGGCTGAATGTTCTGTCACATTTACATTGAAGTAAAAAAGGTGTTAAACCATGAAAACAGCTGGAAAAAGCGGGCGTGGGAGAGGCTTGGACTATGGGCAGAAACTTGGACTATGGGCAGAAAAGGTCTCTGGTTCGTCTCTGGTTCGACTCCACGGAGAAACAACAAAAAGACGAACCTGGATTGATCTGTCCAAAAATCCAAGAGGATTCTCCCTACACTGTCTAGCGCCCCTGAGCAAGGCACCTTACTCCCCCAACATCTGCTCCCCGGGCGCCGTACATGGCTGCCCACTGCTCTGTGTGTTCTGCACCAGATGGGTTAAAAGCAGAGGTTCAATTTCCCTCCTTGCATGAGTGTGCTTGTCCATGTCTGTGCGTGTGTTTGGGACAAATAAATGTATCTTAATCTTAATCCATAGGGACACAATCTCTTGAAGTCTTGTAAACTGCTTTCAAACTCTACACAGACTGATGGGATCCTCCACCGTCCCTGAAGGCATCATACAGCTGTTCTCACACGCTGAGTTGACCTCACTGCAGCCGCTAAATTGATTTTGACATGTGAAATGAACATTTTCACCCTGGGCTGAATGTTCTGTAGCATTCACATTTATGGTAAAAAGGTGTTAAACCATGAAAACAGCTGGAAGAAGCACAGCGAGTGCTCCGGTAAATCAACGACTCATCACTTTTCTATCACTTTTCTACTCCGCAGTATTCGCGTTACAGTAATGGAAACCTTTGGCAGTAAATTCAAATCCATACATTATGGAGATGGTGTCAGTATGACCTTCACGGTGTCACGTGGTGAAAGTCGGATTTCATACTCAAGTTGCGTCTCCATAGCATCAGATGGAATCTCAGTCACAGGCGTTTACAAGCTGCAACAATCTCTCTGTTCAACAGCCCATGAATCATCCTGGCAGTTTGCATTCAGCTCCAGTGAGTGTGGGGCCACAACCACAGAAACACCCAAACACAACTTGTTGTTGTCGTCCCGTTACACGCTGGGTTTAAGTTCGGCTTTAAGTGAACGGAGACCAGTACGTCCCAGAGTTTCAGCCGGTAGGGATTTCTAACTCTGATTATGCAAACCAGGAATGTTTCTTACTGAAATCCATGACCCAGACGGTAAACCAGAAAGAGTTCTTTGTTGTTTTGTCCGGATAATATGACCACACACGCTACACTAATAGCATTAGCTGAGGGTGAATATTTGTCGTGCCTACCTCTGAGGAATCAGAAGCGGAGGATTTGCTTGAGCCCGAGGAGATGGCTAGCGAGTGGGAGGGGGCCGGGCTGGAGGTCGGAGGTTTGGGGGTCTCGGCCGCGTCCCCATTGGGCAGGAGCCCGTCGGCGAACCACACCCTCCGCTGCTCCCGTGTGAGGGTCCCTAACACGTGGGACACACATTTACATTTCACTGTGAAACTCCAGAATCTCCCCTGAAAATGAAAACTGCAAACTGTGCTCAGGACAAAGTAAAGTTTGAAAAGAAGTGGGGCACAAGCTGTAGGGTGAAAAGTGCTTGGAGTGTTTTTAAGCCTGGTAAAGGTCGTACCCTCGTTGCCAGACTGTTTCAGGACTCCCACAGGCACCATGACGGTGGGCGGGGGGGAGCTGAGGACCCCCGAGGCCTGAGCCTGCTGCAGAGGGGGGATGGTGGAGCAGTACTCCGCCGGGTTGTTGGGGTTCGGACTCTGGTTGTTTCCAGTGGTCGGGGTCTCCCATGATTGAGCTGGCAGACAGAACATGTCATGACTAAGCCGGGAGCTGCCTATGTGTGTGTGAGTAAAGTGGAACTAATGTGTTACTTCAAATAACCAAGTTGTGCTTGTGTTGAATCTGCGTTTAAAAATCTGTATATTGACATTTATTTATAGTGAAGGTATATCTCAACCAAAACATACTTTTTGACATGCTTGTTACTGTCTTTGGCCTTTATTAACAGTACTTTTATTTACTGTTTAATCTTTTTAAATTAACAGACTTTTTCATGCATGACATGACCATACTAAACCATTTTGAATGTATGGGATAGCTCAAATTATAACACTGCAACAACTAATGAGTCCGTCAACAACAGAGGTATTTTTAGTGAGATCGTTAAACTCACTTTTACTTAAAATATATATCATGGCCAATCCTTTCATGATTTTATAACCAAGGGACCCATTGGAACATTGTCCTGAACATTCTTTTAATTTGCTTTTTTCAAATGTTGAACGATTAAACCCTTTTTTAAAAAGGAGCCACATCCTCAGTTGTGTTTACATACATGAACACAAAGGGTTTACAACATGATCGAGGTCTCTGAGCTGTAAGAAACTAACTCTCTACTCTCACTCACCAGTGGTCAGAGCAGAGTGACAGGTGATACAGACACGAGCTTCCTTCTGGTCCATGTACACCAGCCTGCACTTCAGACTGCAGCAGGTGGCACAGAACACCTGAAAGATAACACACACACACACACACACAAACAAAAATTATTTAATTTGAGCCACAATGGACGAAGCTCGATGACACTGATCAAATGTGCAGCAAAAGTTTCCCTCTATGGTTTTTGACTTCCTGTGCTTAGCCAGTTGCTGTTTACCTCACTTTCCCTGGACGTGAACCTCATCATCCACTAACATGTATTTAATAAATAACTGGACTGAGCATAATTTCCATTCCAGAGCTTCCCAGCCTGGTCACAAGCTGGTCTGTTGCGTTCCCAGTCCGCGGGTGGATGCACCGAGGATCCCGCCGTGTCTATTGTTTTTGTTGTGGCCCCAGAGCTGGTGTCAGTGTTACTGCAGAGCCAGCTCCTCCCAGAGTGTGTTGTTTGTTTGTTTACCGCCCTGGGAAATTAAGTAGCAGACCGGGCAATTTTCCAGTGCAGTGTCAGCGACCACATCCTCACTTTAAAGCGCTGTGCGGATAACCCCCCCCCCCTTCCTTTGCATATGTGGGTGGCCGCGATGCCAGAAATGTACCTGCACACCCACTGAGTGCATCTGCAGAGAAAGGAACTCATCTATGGAAGCATTGCTTTTTAATTCGCTCATTACTCGAGGGAACCAAACCAAGCTTCTTTATTGAAATCAAACTATTCTTGTGTAAAATCTGCAGTGTATCACCTGTGTTTTCTCCTCGTACGTTTTGCCTCTTCTCTCGGTTTCTGTTACATAGAATAGTGTATTTTGTCTGACTGCACCAATTGTCCTTAACATCGCTGATTCCAGAAAACTGCCCTCCTCAAATTGCATGTGCAAAAGAGCACCCAATAACCTTTACATCAAAAACACTGTGTATTGTGCAGGAATGTAAAAGGGAAAACAACTGCATCATCCAACACAAACACAAACTGCGATAGTTTCCCACTGTACGACACTGGGATTGTGTTGTTTTCTGCTGAAGTGTTGAAATGTAAGTTCTTGGTTTTCCCTGAACTTGTGCTGACAGGGTGACATCGCCCGGCCTCACCAGAGCAGGTGTCGTGAGCAATCGAGAGAATAGATTCTTCAGTCCCCTTTTTTTTGATGTCATGCATTTTACTCTAAATATAATAAATCTTCTGGTGTATCAATCTGTACAGGATAGTGAACAGAAAGTGCAAGCCGGGCGTTTTCTGATGCATCTCTCCCCAGATGACTTTGCGACAACCTGGGGTTTATTTTATTCTGAAGGGCCGTCCCCCCCCAAATACAAACCTTTACTGTTTATGTAACAGTATATTTTAAACAACACTTAATTGCGATGTTTAAATTATCATCCTAATGTATTTCTTTACCTCTCTCATTGGATTTCCTCTGTGTTTTGATTGATTGATTGAATATTTATTTAAGCCTCGGAAGACACATTGAGGGATAAGACCCTCATTTTCAATGGTGCCGAGGGTACAATAAAAAAGTTGATACATTAAAAGTTAATACATTGAATAAATAGGAATGAAATAAATATGCATATATATATACACAGTAATACAAGGTATAAAACAATTCGTCAATAAAATACTATGGCAAAGTCAACTAGCAGTTACAGTCATTGCAGGAGAAGTCAGCTGTACATGAGACCAGACTCGAAAACTCTGTCAATGAAACAAAGTTTGAAATGTTCTTTACAAATTAACATATTTAACTATTTTTTGATAAAGAAACAGCACATTGTTTGTGTTTGGTTATTCATCACCCACAGATATTCCAGGTGAGGTGGTAGAATCCTGGTTTTAAAGTGTGTTACAGTGTATTTCTCCTTTAAAGCCGCTCTATTTCTTTCTTTTTTTTTCTTTGTCTTGCAGCAGTGATGTATGTAATTGTATTGTATTGTATTATAATAATTTAATATGCCTATATACATATATATATATATATATATATATATATATATATATATATATATATACATTCTAGGTACTTCTGCTGCATGGGGTAGGCTGGCCTGGGGTGGGTGGGTAGTATTGTGGGTAGGGGTATATCCATCAGAATTGTGTTTATAATTGTATAATTGTACTGAGTACCCAAGGAAAACCAATAAAAAATGTTAAACATAAAGCCGCTCTAGCTCTCTCTCTCACCTTGCCACAGGCTCTGCAGTGGTGCCTCCTCTTGGTGAAGGTGAACTTGACGTCACACTTCATGCAGACGGGAGCCTGGGAGTCGGGCACCCACACCGGGGCCACCGCACCCAGGGAGCTGGCAGGCTTCTTGCACAGGGCGCCCTGCTGTCCGGCCTGCAGGTCGTTGTCTGGGCTCTCTGACGGCCTCGGGGACGGAGAGTGGACGACTCCCTCTCCGTTCACCGCCGTCTGCTCCGTCACGCTCAGGGTCGTTTCAGATGGCGTGCTCCTCCGACACTGGTTCTCCAGGTTCTTGTTCTTGCTGAGGAGCTGGTTTTGGACCTGGCTGGACAGCGGCTGAGGGATCTGGAGCTTGAGGGTGACCGGCTGCTTGGGCCGTGCCCCCCCGTAGGGAACACTGACCGGCTGCAGCCGATTGTTGAGTTTCGGTTGGACGCCACCGGACCCCGGCGCGCCGCCATCGCCGCTCTCCTGCTTGCTCTCCTCCATTTCCTTCTCCTCGGTCACAGAGTCCTCTTTAGAGGGGACAGGAGAGGGAGAAAACCCCCGCTCCTCCTCCTCCTCCTCCTCCTCCTCCTCCTCGCCTGTCAGCTTAGAGTGATTACTCCTCTCCTGCTCAGAACCATTGGGGAGGCTTGTTATTCTGAGGAGCTGATCGATCTGTCCCTCAGGAGCAAATCTCCTCTCATCTTCAACCCAGTCAGGAGAACACGCACCATTCAGCTCTGCTTCACAACCAGACTGATCATCTCTCTCTCCATTCAGGAGACTCTCTCTCTGCTCCTGGTGTGAGTTTACAGTTTGTCTCTCTTGACCATCGTCCTCTAACACAGCTGCACCGGCCTCCTTTGTGAGACCTTCCCTTATTCGTGTGGTTGCTTCCACATCTGGATGAATTATCTCAGACGGAGCCTCTTCCTGTCCCAGTCCGAGCTCGAAGGTAAAGTGAGTGTGACTGACGGTGGAGCTTCCTCCTCCAGCTGAGGCCGCTCTCTCCTCCCGATGAGATGTAACCGCCTGGTCACCAGCACCGGGCTCGTAGTCTGGAGGAGAACTTATCTCCTGGCTGAGCCCATGTTGTGGACTCGCAGCGCACCCGTTCTCCACGGCACCGCCTCCCGTCACAGGGGTCGGCGAGAGGTCGTCGGTTCCCACCAGTTTGCCGATGTTGGGCTGGGGCAGCGGCGGGCTGTGCACGTCTGCCGGCCTCTCCTCTGCCCAGGATGGAAGTTCAGAACCAGGGTGTCTCTTGGGGTCGGCCCCCGGGGAGGTGCTGGAGGAGGAGTCGGGGGGGAGACTCTTGAAGGGCAGCGGACTCTCCCGGGGGCTGAGGTCTGCGTGGGCCAGGGCGGGGTTCAGAGAGAGCAGGTGGGCCGGCGGGGCCAGGATCTGGGTCCACTTGGCATCGGTGAGAATGGGTGTGTCAGGTTCATCTGGAGGAAACAGAAGAAAGAGAGGAAGACAGAGAATAAGATGTAGGTAGAGCTGCAGGTATTGCACCAATTGTTAAACTCCACATCTAACGGCAGCTTTACTGCACTTTGCATGAATTTGATCTTTGTCATGACTAGGGTTGCAAAGGGGTGGAAAGTTTCCGGTAAATTTCCGGAAACTTTCCGGAAACTTTCCATGGGAAGTTAAGCTCGGGAATTTTGAAAAAAATAAAAAATACGCAAATTAAACGCTGAGCAATAAAAACATCACTCAAAACTCTATTTTAAAGGTGTATGGAATGCAGCACACACTGCACGTTGAGTTTCAACCCTCCACTGTGCATTCTTCCATCACATGCACAGATAACTCCCAGCATCCTTCACTCTACAGCAGAGCTATTGAGGCCTGTTGTAGTGTGCAGGACGAGTCAGGTCAGTTTCCATGATATTACTGGGGAAACTATATTAGCATGCTGATTGAGGATTGTTCATCTGTTCATCTAGCCTATTTCCATTCATTTATCCATCAATTGTAAAATATGTTTACAGAAGATTCCAATTGTTTGGCTAACTATTTATATCTCTGGCATTGCATTAGTGTTTTTTTACAAACTTTTTTCTCATCTTATTCTACAGAACAATGCCACGTGCACTATCTCATGTGTGGAGACATTTCACCCCATCCAATGTAGAAGGAAAGGCTGTGGACATTTGCAAATACTGTGCAAAGACCTATGTTAAGAATGACACAACGATGTAGAAGCATATAGTCCCATAAGTGCCCAAAGTTTCATCAGGGCTCAAATCAGCCTATGACAAACAAAATGTTTATATTTATGTCTGTATATGACAAGGTAAATACAGTTAGTATAAATTACCCACAACATTTCCAGTTTATTCCCGTTTATTCCTGTTAATTCCCGTATATTCCCGTTTATTCCCGTATATTCCCATGGAAAGTTTCCAACTTTGAATATTCCCGGAATTTTGCAACCCTAGTCATGACGCTTATTTTCTGGACAGAGTGAAGATATCATATCACATTTAAGCTGAGACAGAAACCAGGACAAAGTGTCTCCCAGTAAACGGATCAACAGCAAGACAGGAAGTCTCAAATGAACTGACACCAAGATACACACTCCCAGATGATCGAAGGAGCTAAAAATGGCTGAACAAACCAGGGGACAAATTGAGAAATGAGGTTGGCATGGAATGAGATATTAGTGTGTGGATGGACTGGGTGAAAAGAGAAGTGGGCCAAGTGGCTCTGCCCCCCCCGGGAGCCATCAGTCACCATGACACATCACAGCTCTGTAGTACAAATGGAAATTCATAGATGATATTTATTCCAACCCAACTTTCTCACAGAGCCGTGTCAGCTACTGTACAGAACTCTCCTCCCTCCACTGGAATTCATGCTAAGCTGTTTCATTATGTGCTGTACTCAGTTCAGACACACACACACACACACACACACACACACACACACACACACACAGACACACGACGTTAATCTGCCAAACTGGAGCCTCAGCAGTGGACCCACAGATGATCACTCAGCCAAAATACAAACTGAGCTCACAGTGCTGTCACAATACAGCCAGTGTGTGTGTGTGTGTGTGTGTGTGTGTGTGTGTGTGTGTGTGTGTGTGTGTGTGTGTGTGTCTGTGTGTCTGTGTGTGTGTGTGTCAGCAGGACCTTTTCTGAGGTCATTTTTGATAAATCCAGACAGAGACCAGTCTTTCTCATAATCTGATCACTCATTCTGGCGAGCTGGGAGTCTGTAGATACACAGCTCGGTAATGAAGTGTTTACTGGAACAGTTTCTTTACCTATTGTGAAGAATAACTGTAAAAATAGACGACGTTTTTTGCCCTGGACCAATTACACATTTTAATAAACCCCCCAGGGGAAATGGAAAATCCAATTAGTGCTGTTCCCTCTCTGCACACCCTCAATTACAACCTGTAAATGTTACCGGCTGATTGTTGTTTCTGACGACTCGGTGACTTACGCACGGGTTACGTAATGAACTCCTAACCACAGCTCCTCTGAAGCTGCGTCTTTGCTCCAGCACGGTGACTCACCGTCTGTCCTCCGTCTCGTCTCTGCACTCACTCAAGCTCACGCAGCGGCTCACCTTCGTTCTGCTCAAACTCGTCCAGGACCTTGTCCAGGTTGAAGGCCTCGGCCTGGAAGTAATTCTCCATGGGTCAGGAAGCTCCACCCTGACGACAGCCGTGTGAACCTGGAGGCAGGAAGAGAGAGAGCGTCCTCAATACCACAGTCATATCTCCTCATTCATACATTTGTGCTATACTCACTTACATGTAATATTTGTAAGTAGAAATAACTTTTTGACATTTATTTCTTTAGGAAGCAGTCCTCTTTTTGTGATCACCCAGGGGTCACAGAGATAATAAATGTGAAGTATGGTCAAAATCTGGATTATACGTTTCAGTGCTTCTTTTCCATGCTCCCTCCTTCCTCTCACCTGCACCGAGGTCCTCCTCAGCAGTCCCCGGCCGTGTTTCTCTCTCAGCAGGTTTCCCTCTCAGCCGTCACTTCACCCAGTCTGGCAAGCGCCCAGCGCCCACACCTGAGGCGGAGAGAGGAAAACACCGTTCAGTAAAGAGCTGCTTCTCCACCGGTGCAGCCAAGCATGCTGCCTGTTACACCAGGTTTATAGAAATGTGAAGCTAAATGGTTATTTTGAGTTAATAAAAACTAGCATTACTGCTTTGTGGTTGCACCAAACAGTCAAGTTGCAGGAATCACGGTCTAAATCTTTCCCTCTGTTTCCAAGTTACGGTGAAAAATCAGATCATTATGATTTCATGGAGATGTTGACCTTTGCCCTCTTAGTCAAGTTAAGTCATAATTACCATGTGAATTTAAGTGCTGTGACCAAACAAACATTGTCTTTCAAGAAGCCAAAAATGCCACATTCAAAACCACATTCAATGAATTCTCCTCCAGGCATTCCTGATATAACACAGTCGCCAGGAGCATGAGCTTGATCTTAAAACAACAAAATCTGATCAGTTCATCTTTGAGTATAAGTGAGTGTTTGTACAGTGAAACCAGGGGAGCTGTTGGGCGTCTAACAGAAGTTTCTTTCCAAATTTATGACACACGCTTGTGTAGAAATGTGGAAAGAATCCCACACAGCTCCACCCGTCAGGCGGCTGATGAATCAGAACATCTCAGACCAGGGACATACAGTTCATGAACAACACCCTGAATCAGATGTACTCAGCATAGTGTGTTTGCTGATCGTCATCATCGTCACACAGTGAGGTATTATCCATAAGGTAATCACAGTCATGAATGGAAAACGGCTGAAGCCTGATTCACTGCAGTGTCAACCTGCCCCAGTGTCCTTGCTGATGAGGAGACCTTGGAGCGAGGATGGGATGTGGTGGAGCGTGAGGTGTGCGTGCGTGTTTGTGTGCGTCTGTGTGCGTCTGTGTGTGTGTGCGGCGCTGCAAATGAGTAAGAGCCACACTGAACCTCAGGGTCATTCTCATAAGGACGAGAGCAACCAGGGATTACACCAGAGACCAAATATTCCGCAGAGCCAGGACCTCGGAAGAAACGAGCCGAGTCAACAAATTATCCACTTAGTTTAAGATGCAAGCATTGGACACCTTGTCAGCACAAAGCAGGGATGGCACACGACAGGAGGCTTTGTGTGTGTGTGTGTGTGTGTGTGTGTGTCTGTTTCTGTGTGTGTGTCAAGCATTGTCAGGTTAAACCGTTTCATCCACACTGAGAATGAGGCAGAGGGAGGAGGCTGCCGTCAGAGCCAAGTGGAACCCAATATTTCATCCTACAAATAAATCAAATCTGTGAATAGAACAAATCAATACAGTTCGTTAAAACTTTAAAACATTACAACTCTACAGGCCATCAAAAGACCAAATGGAGCGCTCTGGGCCTCTGATTGTGCGGCTATCTGTCAACTCTCCCTACGTACACCATACACCATCCTCTCGGAAAAGCATAGCACCTATGATACTACATTCTGGAGTGGACAATAACTATTTCTTTATCCCTGGTTTTGTTTTCATTTACTTGTTTTGCTTTTTTCTTTCCTCGTTTAATTTAATATATTATGTATTCAATCAATCATCTATTCTTATTCTTATCCCCCCTCTTTTTCTCTTGGAGTGAGCACTGTTTGATGTTTGTTGTTTCTTCTATGCATTGCACGCTATACTTGAATACCATGTATAACAATATTGTATACAATTGAAAAATGGACAAAGAAAGTAATTGTCTCTGGACATGCATATTGTTTTGTTGAAAACCAAATAAAAAATAAGTAAAAAAAAAAAAAAAAGACCAAATGGAGGATGATGAGTCACAAATATTTAGTTTTAGATCCCGACACAATGACTTACTATTCATACTTAATATCAATACTGCTGGAAACTAAATCCATGTGCTATAGAAGAAACAATGAGCTCCAGTCTGGTTGTGCAAGTCCCACTGAAACCTCCCAGTCAGAGCAGGAAATCAACCAGAGGTTTTTCAATTGACAGGAGGGGTAAAATGCAATACTGCAAGAAGAGAGATCTAATTTAGGAGGAAGAAATGACCTGCACATCACCTGAAGTGATCACTGAATGCAAACATCACCTGAACACTGTAGTTTAACCTCATCCAACTTCTGCTCCTTTCACTTCAGCCGAGTAAGTTTCCACTTACGCTGAATGAAAATCGTCTTGCAGCGTATGAGTCAGTGAAGCCCCAGCCGACTGTGTGTACTCATGAATGCACACAAACACACGTGAACACACACACACACACGGGGACAGGAGCCCATCCCTGATTAAGATTTAATTACTCTGCAGAGGCGCTGAATAATGCATCTTTAGTCAACGTGCGTGAAGGAGTAGAGTTGTATTTTTAGACATGTAAACTTGGAAAGAGGCTTTAAAGGAGACATATGTGCATGAAGGAGTGCGTCAGTCAGTGTCTGTATCACGGGGAAAGAAAATAGTCCTTTAAGCTACACTGTGTTTAGACGTGTCACTCAAACAGCGTGAACTTCAACTCATCAACTAAAGACTTATTCAAAATGTCAGGCAGCTGCATGTAGTGTTGATGCACGTAGAACGAGAAAATCCAGACTGTGCAGTCCATCCAAAAACAAAGATTCACATCCTAAACATTTTCCAAGTTAATGGATCAACTTTAAACAACAACACATCACAGACGATACGGCTTCTTAATGTGAAAGTTCTCAGCCGAGGAAGTTCAGTCTGTTGGTCAGCAGGATTACACAAAAAGTACTGAACTGATTTCCATTAAATCTTATACAAGGCCCGAAGAGGAACCCATTATATTTTGGAGCAGATCCAGATGAAGGGTGTTAGCTTTGGCAGAGGCAGCCGCTCTCTAAGAGTCTAAGAGTCTTTCTAATTTCTTTCTCTCTGTGTTACTTATTTTGTTTGTCAGCAGGACGACACAAAAACTACGACACCAATTTCCACCAGACTTGGAGGAGGAATAAACCTGCTTCTGGGAAGAACCCTTCGAATGTTGGTGAGGATGTTTAAGGACATTTTAACTTTATATTTTTACTGTAGGACAAGACAATCATGTGTAGGATGGTTCAGTCCTGGGAGAGGTGTGAGATCTGAGTGTCCGAGATGCACACAGCTCTTCTCATGTGTATTTAATATTTGAAATGTGACTCTATCTACAAATGTGTATAGCTGAATCGTCCAAAGAAGCAGCTAACGAAATACTTTCATAGACAATCTGTTGATTTCTTTGCCGATTAAAGAAAATGCCACAGAATAATCAAAATAAATGTCCATTACAAGCTCAAGGGGACGTCAGACACAGAAAAGAGGAAGTCTGGTATTTCCACTCAATGAATGAACCGAGCAGTTAATCATGGTTCCACAGCTCATCAACTAACGGATCATTTCAGCCAGAACAACAGCGCTTGTGGACGTTTGCTCAGATTAACATCGATGCACAGAGACAGCGTGTGACCGACCGAATCTCCATATAAAAAAACACCAAATGCAACGCGACTGAAACGAAAACAAGACGCTCCCTTTTCAAATGAAGCGAACTCGTCCAGCGCGAGCCAGACATGCTAATAATGAAATGGCCTCACAGACTGCTAACACAATAAAGCATGCCTGAGTGGACGTCTCGACATGGCAGCATAATTGAATAAGACAGGCCCATAAACAGTGAGGAAGCTGGATGTGCTGGAAAGCTGAAACAGTTCGTTAAGTCCTCGCTGTCAGAAGCAGACTCGGCTTCCTGTTGTTGTTTCCTGAGGGAGACGCACTCACTTCCGAGTCAATCAGCTGGAAAGCCCTTCCAGTCATTAGCACAGTTTGACATTTATTTTCCTGCTTATGTAACATATACATGTACTTCTGGCATCTGGTTTAGTTAAGTCATAATTTGCTCCTTCTAGAATTTTTTTTTCTAGATTGTGATGTTCACTTCCTCCTGTTGTTTTCACATATACACACGTGACAGCAAAGAAATGACAAATGTTAGGTCAATATTATGATGACTGTTGTTTTTGTTATTCAATGTTATAATAAACTGCCAGAATTCCTCAAACGACACATGATAATACTGCAGCTATTTTAATCGACAAATAATCCTTTTGCTGACTCCGGCTTCCCAGATGTCAGGATATGAGGTTGTTCTTTGTGACACATCAGAGGAAACTCCACTCTTTGGGTTTCAGTCTGTGTGTCACACAAAACAAGACATTTGAAGACATTGCCTATATTCTAACAGGCAGTTTGAACTATTTTATGACATTTTACAGACAGAATGTGACGTGAAACCCTAACCCAACCTGAACCCCATTCAAATTTTTGTCCAAACTCTATTGTACATGCAGCCTCATTGGCAGGAACCATTTGGATACCAGTTACCCATTATCTGATTGATTTCTCCAGTTTTTATCTTTGCTGTGACAAAATTTGTCATAAAACCCACACAAAAATATGGGTAATAGTACAATGTTGGTCTTTCTCAGTTTAGATTCTGACACAGAATCTAATTGAGAATAAATGTCCTGCATAAATGTTCCAAAGTGCTCAGACCTGAACTCGGCTCCTGAACTATTTAGGAGGGATGAAGAGGAGCTCGTCACCGGCTGCGTCACTCAGACAGAGAGAGAGAGAGAGAGAGCTCCACTCACCAGCCAGACAAGATGTTCATCCAGCAGTAACCTGAGTTAATGGAGCAGTTTTTGCATCATAAACGACTGAAACTATTATTCAAAAGCTCAGAAAACAAAACAAAATGACTCAAAACAACATAAATTTGGAAGAGAAAATCTCACCTTTCCCATATTTAGGATTATAAACCTGATTTGATTATTAGCTCATTTTCCGGTGCTCTGATATATTGAAGCGTAGAGCATGTTAACGATGAGTGATGAAGAGGAGGCTTTCGGGGGAACAGCCATGACAAGCTGTGTATTAAATCATGATGAATGTTGTGATGAAGGCCTGACGCAGAACGTCTGCAGCTCTGCTATTGGCCGGTTTGCGGAGGGAGGGAATTTGGGAAGACATCACCATAAATCATTTGTGTCGGTTAAGGCTGCACTTGAGACTGATTCTTACACTGAACTGAAAGTTTTAGCTGAGGGTTTTTATTAAAAGTGCCCTCGCTCCTCCTTTTTGCCAAGAATTGTTTCATTAAAGTTTTATACGACTCGTATAGTGGCACGGAGGAGAGGAAGAGACTCGGTAGTCTGCTCTTCTCAGTGAGTTGTTGTACAACAACAGAAAGACAGTTCTGCAAAAACTATTTATTTATTATCAACTAAACTGATGATTATTTACTAGATTATCCGTTTGTTTAATAATTGATAGTTTCTCTCATTTTTTAAAGCAAAATCCGCAGATATTTAGAAAGAATCAAATGTTTTTCTATATTGGATATTAAACTGAGTATATTATAGTTTTGGACCACATCTACAACACAGACGATTGGTTGATTAGTCTCTGGAAAGAATATTAAACATCTACATTTTTCAAGCAAATGGGCCGAAAATTCCTCTACTCAGATGTTAAGATTTGATGCTTTTCTATCATATGTGGCAGTAAATTAAAATTTCAGTCCATTGCACCAAAAGCTCTCGAAACTCATTCATTGCATGTTAGAAATTTCACTAAAACACCCACTCGCTCACTTTCTCCAGTTTCTTTCTCTCCAAAAGTCCCTCTCGAGAATTTGGATTTCAGTGCACGTGTGAAAGCAAACAAGTCACTTTGGACTTAGGGAAACTTTGGTGGGAATTTTTCACAACTTTCTGACATTTTATGGACAACTTGGGAGTGAAGAAATCTGTGGAACTTTTGAATTGTTCTTCAACAACTCCAGCCTCTGCACCAAGTTCGTCTACTATTCCCTTTTTTGTTCATGGAGCTGCGAACTTCCCACGTCTGTGAGCTCACATCCTGATAAACAGCGTTTTAAGATCCATTGGCCAGACGTTGCTGCACAGGGTGAGCGCAGGAAACCTCAAATGATCACTTCCTCCCTCTAAGAATGGTCTGACATCACTTTCTAACAACACGGGCGCATGACTGAGTGACACATCTTTGTGTAACGTCTACCGCCCTGACCGGAGTTCACTGGGAGTTTTCCTCCTGTCTCTCCCATAAGTGTTATTTTGTCATTACAATTCAAAGCTCTGCTGCAGATAAAAAGACATGAAAAGCAGAACATGAAAAAGAAAAACACGCCTCAGATTTGTATCCAGGAAAAGGTCACAAACACAAACACACTCTTCCTCTGAAATACTAAGAAAAGATAATTTCTCTGACAGGAGAGGTCGGAGAGGTGAATCCACGGAGATGTGTTGGAAGAAGGTAGAGAACAGAGGATCTGTCCTGGTGTCTCAAAGAGCTGCTCTGCTTCACAGTGTCACAAGCTGTTATGAGCTTCGTCTCTCCTGCGTGTTTTGATCTGCATTCAACCAGTCAGGGAGCGACTCGTAATACTTTCTGAAAGCAAAGAGTAACCCACGTCTGGGGAGTCTCTGCACACGAGAGCTGGTCTCTGCACGGCCGCCTGTTGGATCAGTCTACTCAGCCGATCCCCCCCCGTGGGTTTCAATACGGTTTAATGATGAAGAGCGGTATCGTTTTCCTCCGGCTGCAGGTACGAGCCCTTCTCAGATGTCCCGTCTGCATTTCACCTCCAGCACAAACCAGTCCAGACTGGACGGAGGCCAACAGGAGACCAGACAAGACAAGATGATGATGGGTGTTGTTAATATTACCGGTAATATGATCTGGAGGATTCACTTAAAGACGGGACTGAAGTTAAAGAAAAAGGCGGTCACTACTTTAGTTTGGCCTTAAATCAAAAAGGATATTTTGTTTTCTATAAAATATATAATGACGATAAGTAGCTATTTCTGCCATTTAAGGACATGGAAACTTGGGAGGAAGTAGAATTTACGAATAAGACTCAAACACATCTATTTAGATCAGGAGATACCACATCTTAACCTTTTACCTTGTGACTATTCTTGTGTTTACCGATAGATGTTTGTGTCTCCATAATTAACGCCTGGTTTGACTTGAATTATTCATGTATTCATCCCGTGACAAAACTGTTTCCTCTAATCGATGCTGTAGAATCCTGTTCTTCTGCTGAGGCTCTCAGTTACACACACGGCATCTGTTTCACTTCTTACTGTCCACGGAGAGGGATTCCACCCGGCTCGCTCTGAGGTTCCTGGGTTCTTTCCCCTGTTAATGTTGTTTTTGGTAGTTTTTCCTCAATCTTGTTGAGGGTTAAGAACAGAGGAAGTCGCAATTGTGATTTGTGAATATCGGCTTTACAAATCAAATTGGATTTGTGTTATTTCATGGATCTTGGTGGTATCTATGAGTCGAGACAGAAGGAGACACTTGGGCCTTGGTGTTTATTTGCACTCATCTACTAATAGTTCCAGCTCTACTCCATCATGTAGTGACTATGGTAGTGACCTGTCTTCCTCCTTAGCAGCATGTGTAGTTTGAATTCCCCACTGACGGTGCCACTGGGCCGGGCTCCTCCACACCACCACCTCCACAGGTCAGACTCGGGCCTGCAGACCCACATGATGAAGGGCTGGGCTCCAACACAACACACCTGACACCACCACACACACTCTGAGGGGCAGATAGAGGACCACCAGCCGGGCTCATGCACCCAGACGTGCAGCCTGCAGGCCAGACACCACCTCACAGGGTGGAGCCCCCCCCCCCCCAGCTGGTGGTGTGGT
This sequence comes from Limanda limanda, assembly GCF_963576545.1. Lineage (NCBI taxonomy): Eukaryota > Metazoa > Chordata > Actinopteri > Pleuronectiformes > Pleuronectidae > Limanda > Limanda limanda. Next base: position 5,949,813 of record NC_083648.1, on the reverse strand, counting down.
GGTGGTGGAGCTCGATGCAGAGGGAGCAGCTGCAGGAGAACAACCCAGCGGAGAGAACTTGGGTCGGGTTGCATTAGCAGAGCTGCTAGTCCGGAGTCTGAGGTTCTCTCCGGACCCGGACTGGAGCTGCAGACCTATGATCCAGACCCGGGGACTGGAGCTCCAGACCCGGGGACTGCAGCTCCAGACCCGGGGAAGGCCACCACAACACTCCGCCCCCCCCTCCGATCAACTAAATAAACAAAGTGGCAGCTCAGGACAACACGGGGGCTGCACCGAGGGGGGGGGAGCTAAGCGGGTTAGCCACCGAGGCTCCTGCGGGAAGTCGTGCTCCTCGGACGGCCACTCGCCCCGGCGCTGCCTCGCTGGTCCTTGCGGGGACCGGGTGGGTTCTAACCGGGCCCGGTGGTCGCTGGCAGCCCGGTGGAGTGGTCCCTGTCAGCGGGGGGTCTTTTCATGAGCGATGTGTAAATGACGTAAATCAGCGTAACACCACCACCACCACCACCTCCTCCTCCTCCGCCACCACCTCCTCCTCATCGGGGTTCTCCACCGTGACACCCCCGGCTCCACACCCCGCCACCACCCGGTCCTCCTCCCCGGGCGGAGCGGCCACAGACCCCGGGGAACAGACCCGTCACTCACCGGAGGAATCCTCATCTTGTCCCGCGGAGCCCCTCCGTCACTGGCCGTCATGGCTACTCGTCTTTCCGGGGGCCGCTCCTGCGTCTCCTCGCCGGGACTCCGACCCTCCACCGACCCGCCACCGAGCACCCGGCTCCCGCTGCACTCGGGGGAAAGTCCAGCCCGAGATCCAGCGGAGTTGATCCGCTTGAATATTGAGGGAAAAATTAGGAGAACCGTCAAGGTAGCTACAGGTCAGGTCCTCCACTTCCGGCTGGGACGCCATGTCAAAATAAAAGTTTGTTTCCTGCGCATTTAAAAGCTGTAAATCAATTGTTAATGTAATGATATAATAAAGAGCAGGGTGTTTATGAAAGACTAAAAAACAAAACACACACACTGATAATCAATTAGATTTTTCATTATTTAACTTCTTTTTTAAATCCCGTCATTAAAGGTTCAGGGTGAAGACTTTAGTGATATCTAGTGGTGAGTTGTCGTGTTGCAGCTTAATTTTGCTATTTTTATCTGCTCAGGTTCCATCGTTTTATTCTTATTTTTATCTGTCTGGTGTTGTTTCTTCCTTTTAAAGACATGCTGTACCATTTGTCATCTATATATAAAGTTAATTAAATAAAGTGCTTTAACAACAAACCACAGAAGTAGAAATTAAAAATTGTTAAATAAAAACAGAGTAAATTATTTTTATTTCAAGATTAAACAATCTGCATCTACACAAATGATTGTTGTGATTATACTGCAACAGTTGTGTCGCTTCTATTCAGGACACAAACATGTCAATTCACTTGTAACTTTAATCACTTTGAATGTGAAGCTGGTGAAGTCATTTTAAACTATTGTGCAACTCTGCTCACATGATACTAAATAAAGAGAAAATGTTTTCATGCACATGTTGTTTCATCATTTCTTTGTAGGAGCACCACAGTCTTTGCATATAAATGTTACGGGCTTTTACTTCCGTGGCTTCCTGTGTTGCTGCAGCACTTGTCTCCGTGCAGCTTGATGCTTCCTCCGGTTCCTGCTCCCTCTCCAGCAGCTGCAGCACCAGGGACATTTTGGCTCTAACGGGGCCGCTGGAGGTGCTGAGCCCCGGGGCGGGTCCGCAGCTCGGCCCGCCTGCGACACGACACCCGGGAGCGGAAATGGCTCAGTTCTTCCTCCCGGTGACCGTGTCTGTACACTGTGTCCAGACTGATTTCCATTTGCTTTACTATTACTTTATCAAAGAATTAAGTCATTATGTGCACGTGCTCATTAAAATGTCCAGAACCAGAAATTAATTATTTAATGCTATTTACATGAATACAAAATAGAGTTTAGTTTGAGAATATACAATATATACAAAAATCAACGGATATTTTTTAATTTAACGACTCCGCAGTGTGTAAAAGTACAAATTAACCAAATAATATTGTAGTTATACATGAAAAAAATACTTTGGGTTGGATATAAACTACACTATCATAGCAATACATAAGTTAAATTTAAATAATTATAAATTAAACTGACCCCAACAATTTTGCTGCTTTATTTTGTATGCTTAAAAAGTATATACTGACATTTAAAACTTCAGAAAAGTTGTGAATGCAGGACTATTATTTGAGAACTTCTACATTGTAGTGACACTACTTTTTAGTTTTCCATCAATATCAAGAGGGCCAACAGCCCATTTAAGTAACCACAACCAAAGGTAATGTAATAAAACTACAAATACTGTGAAGAAAATATATAAATTAATTGTTTTTCTCATGTGATGCAGCTGTGTACTTGTACTGCAATACTTAAATACTGAGCTTTATTCTGGATTTTACAGCTGTGTTTACTCATTATTTTGTTCCTCAAATATCTCAATAATAATACAGTTGTAAAAATAAGATTAATTTGGACCAGATGCATCATTAAAATGCTGCTATATTAGTGTTAATATTTTATGATGATTAAATATTGACAGAGGCCATCCGACTGCATATCTAGTTAATTTCCTCAGTAAATTATGTAAGAGTGCAGGACTTTGACTTGTAATGGAGTAATCTTATATTCTACTTTCCAGTTTTACTACATCCTCCATGGTGGTTTTTTTATGCGTATTAATTCAGCACTTGCCAATGAGTAAATGTATCAAACTACTTTCACAAGATTTGAGCTTTTTAAATGTCCTTTGATGACAGTCACACAACAGCTCAGATATCCATGAATTCAAGGAAGTGTAAAGGAAGCCGTGCACTGTGGTTTATTCTATTAACACAATCAGCATCAACTAATACTTCAGGAGTGAGAAATGCAATAATGCAGCTTTTTTATTCAACAGTTTTCCTCTTTCAAATAAAATCCCCAAAAAAGTCAAATAATAAAAGAGAAGCGTGAGTAGCCCAAAAATGTTTTATTAAATTCATAATCACCACTATATGTAAAATGAATTACTCATTCACTTTAATTGTAATTTAATAAACAATCTCTTAAATACTAGCCACGTTGAACCATGTAGAAAGCTTAAAGTATTTCTTAAGTAGTTTGAGTCCTTGGGGTGCGGAGATGTTCACGGGTCCTCGAGTCTCAGAGTGTCCACATTATCAACGCCTACTGAAATCAAAACCTACTGAATCTGCTGGATGTTGTCACGGTTGTATTTTGCTGCTGTGGCAGGCTGAACCAAAGTGGTTCACGTCTCCGGAGATGATGCATTGCACCTTTAACAACCGTTTCCCCCACAACAGGAAATGCCCTGTGTGAGTCCGCGAGAGGTAAAAATAAAAAACGGCTGACGGAGGAAATAAGGAGGATTCATCAGTTTGCTTCGTTCTTTGAGGCTTCGTCAAAGTTCTCCACGAGATCTGAGGGACAGAAACCAACACATCAGGATCAGAAAAATGACGAGTCACTGTTTCACTCAAAGACCAAAGAGCTGGAGGAACAACACTTGAGAAACTTTATCAATTTTAAATAGATTAAAGAACTAATGATCTCCATCTTTACCTGGAACATCGTCGTCCTCCTCTTCTACATTTTCCTCCTTGACTGCTTTCATGTCCATTGCTAAAGAATGAAAAAGGGAAACGAGTGATTTCAAAGTTCAGCAACAAGTTACAAAAATTAAGTACAAAAATCCAAATCAACTAGATTTGAAGTTTTGTTCCGTTGATTCAATTTCACATTCTTCCTTTCTGATCTTTCACTCGTTGTCCCAAGATGGCAATGAAAAGTTTCTTAACTCTTCTCAAAGATGCCTAGATCCCCAGATGAAACCTGGTCAGTGAAACAGACACTTTTGCAAAAATAAAAAGATAATGCTTTTCGAACTGATGTTCTTTAAGTGTTTAGTAAACATTTTACTTCTACAATTAGGAGAGAGCACGAGATGTGACATGATCTAAAGTTGCAATGTCATAACCTTTTCAGTCACACCAGTCAAAGTATGACAGGAAATAAATTAAACTTGAAATTCTATCTACAACCTACATTTGTGCAGCCTTTCCTCTTCATCCACATCCCCCCCACTCCCTCCTGTCAGACTCATGAAAGCCATTAAAACCGGTTTCTCCAGCAACGTTTTAAGCTCTTTTCAGTTCTTTTCATGGACGTGTTTTCACTTGTCATAAAAGTATTTCCCCTGTTGCAGCAAAACACTTATCACCAGCTCTCAGAAGCTTGTGCAGGTGAAAATGGACTAAAAACCCTTTTATGGTCGACTCCTTGAAAGACTCACAATACGACAGCTGAAAACACTTGCAAGCTCAACAACATTAAGGCTAAAAATAACCCAGAATGCAACACTCTTTGCAGAAGACTGTGTTGGGCTGTTTCTCTCCGTTCATAAGGAATATCTGATATGAACATGCCTCTTGTCCTGTAACGTAAGACATCCTCCCCTTTTAAAAGCCTAATTTCCGCTGAAAACTAATTTCTTGCATTCAGACGGACCCTTGTTAATTTGTGACAATCAAAGTAAAGCGTGTGTGTGTGTGTATGTGCTCACATTGCCGTGGGAACTGCTCGGCCAGCTTGCGCAGGCTGCTCAGGCTGTCGGCTCCCAGCTGGCTCAGGATGCCCGGCAGCATCTCGGTCAGCTGCTTGATCTCGGCGTGGCCCGTGATGGCGAAGGTGTTGGCGGAGAGAGACGCCTGCACTTTGGGGTTGTTGAAGTGGATCACCGTCCCATCGTCTTTAATCATATTCACCTGAGAGGGGGAAACAAATATTTATACACAGTTTAAACTCAGTGACTAACGTAATACAAGCATTTTAATAGTCCTAGTCCAACACTTTATTAGCTAAATGTGTTTCCTGTTGTATTTTTCAGGTAAATTCAGCCACAACCGCAATGAAAGAACGACTCAGCATTAACCTCATGCTTTATCTGATTGTGGAGCTTTGACTAAACTGAAACTCTTAGAAGCAGCTTGTTTGATAAAACCCCCTCTTGGGACCGACTACAACCCTTTGGTTGGATTCCTCTTGTCTTTATCTTTCATCTGACAGAACAATGATAAAGCACAAACTCTCAAAGAAGAAAACACATCACTGATATTAGTTGTATTTGTAATCTGACGGGAGAAGCCTCACCTCCTCGATCCCTGCGATGTTGTTCACAGCCAGCTTCTTCAGAGAGCCCTGGAGTTTCTTGTCGTCAGCTGTTGCCGTTTTGTGAACAACCTTTTTCTTCCTGCGGGCTGTTCCCTGAGGAAAGAACAGGTGTGGAAGCCAAAAAGAGGATTAGATTACCAAACGAGCCAAAACCAGCCCAAGAACATGCTGTCTGACTGGTCTTCTCTGTGTTGGACAGTATCTTTTTATCATCGTTTCATTTGCTTCATGATTAGAAACCAGTCAAACTAAACAAAGTAAATCCACCAATCATCTCATGTTTTTGCTTGTTTAAACAAACTGATTTCACCTCCCAAAACGTGACTCAACAATCTTGTACTTGATCCTCAGTGAATGTCCAGGATTAAAAAAAAATCCTGACTCATAATATGCTGTCTAGAGTCTGGGATGTACTCGTAACTTCTGGTAAAAATACCAATTCTGTGTATCTATGCGTGTATATATATATATAAATAATTGAGAATGACAGCATGGTGCAGTGTGGAGAGAGGCCTTTCACACTTCATGGCAAAACAGCGAATGACGCCACCTAGTGCGTGGCTGGCAGCCTCACACTAAGTGGAAACAAAGCCGCAGAGGCCACAGATAAATCCTGCTCCCTCCGCCTCCATATAAAGGGAATGCTGAGGTCAGGGGGAACGACCTGGCAGATGTTGGATTCCATCAAACTCCTTAAACAACCAAACTGCAACCACCAAACCCCCAGAGATTTAAACACTGGACATCAGACACCATTGTTGCACTGTTTTGTGGTTTGAATATTTATTAAGAGGGGGCCTCAGGGGGGGGGGGAAGTCAAAGTGTCCTCTGTTAAAACCTCAAAAGTTAAGCAGAAATCAGCTGGAGACTCAATTTTTAAAGGTGGACATTTAGTTCCCGGTCCAGTTACTATCTTCGTCTCACGCTTTCAGCTGCATCGCATGGTCTTCATCAGTGAACTGAGCTGGACATGAAGATTACATGGCACGATCCCAGCTGCTGACTAGGCTACTTCCCTGGCATGTGGACAGAGATAGGGCCATGAATGTGGAAAGCTCAGGGAGGAAACGTGCAAGTGGATCTTTAGTTAGGATTTCTCATCTTCCTGAAAGTCGTTTAGGTCTTAAGGGTTTTATTTATTAAAGGGCCCTTACACACGTGACCCAAGCTACACACAGTAAACCTGGGTAATAATATTTATCAAAGAAACGTACCTTTCCACCTATCCGGACCTGTGCCTGCAGTTTGGCGAGCTTCTCTTGATTCATGGTGATCTGGATTAAAAATGAAGAACACACATTTATTAAGATTAATAATTACATTTTAAACCCTGTTATCATTTAACAAAATAAAAATAAACACACAATCAGATAACACAAGGTTTCAAGGGCCCAGTTTCAACGGGGGGGGGCAACACGTGATTATTGATGAAAAGCAATGAAGAGCTAGCATAATTCACGTTGCCACACGTTAGCATTGGCTGCTAACAGGCGAGCTATCCTCTGACAGTGACGCATGTGCTTCATTTAAGACACAAAACAGCATTTACACAATAACACGACGAAAACAACACGAGGCCACACGTCAAAATGACATTTAAATGAGCTTTAAACGGTGGCTAGCGAGGCTGCTAACTAGCTAGAGGGCTAACGCAGCTAATGCTAGCACGGCGGCTAATGCGCTGAGCTAACCGAGCAGGGTTGTTATTACCGCGGTTGATTAAAGAGCAAAGTTCAGTTTAAACGATGAAACGAGTCGGTGAAGTTCGGATCTTTGTGTTTTTACCGTTGATGCGAGTCAGTGACAGCCCGAGGATCCCGATGCTAGCGAGGCTGGAACAGCGCAGCTTCAACACGCTGCAGCGACAACACGCACTTCCGCCCCCGGCTTTCACAATAACAGTTTCCGTATTCTGCCGGTGAAAGGGAAAAGGCAGGGCACTATTTACTTTATTTATTTAATCTTTATTTAAATCAGTAGGGTTGGGATCGTGAACTTTTTCCAAAGAGAGGCTACATATTCACAATCTGCATAAAAAAACAATAAGCAACAACAACACAATAAAAATAAATGAATAAAAGCAATAAAAAACCTCACGCAGTAAAGATTGACTGTAGTTTGAAGCAAGTTTGTAAATCATTCATGAGTCATTGAGGAGGAGCAGAGTAACTGAATCCATGTCTGCCAACATCAGATTCAAGATTAGATTAGATTCAACTTTATTGTCATTAGCACAGTACAAGTACATATGCAACGAAATGCAGTTTAGCGTCTAACCAGAACTGCAAAAGAAGGCAGAAAAAGTGCAGGGTATCGTGCATATTAAAGTGAAAAATGTAATAAATAAGATCTGTACAGTAGAAATATATATGGAATATTACAGTATTAACAGGAATTGTAAGATATACGGACGATGAATACACTATGAGCAGGATAAAAATAAATACATATAAATATGAATACACTATAGGCAGGATAATACAGTAGTAAAAAACAGAGAAACAGTCAGTGCAATGTACAAATTGGTGAAGACTGCAATTAAATGTTCATTCTCATTGTTTATTATATGTGATAAACAGATTAAATATGTGGTCTACATTTTCACAAGCTCAAAATGTTTTAAAAAGCCCAAACTTCAGACATTCTCAAAAAAGCTACAACTAATCCTGTCGTGTGAAGCTGGCATCAGAAATGTCTGTTTTATTTGTCAGGAAAAATGACTGAAAAGATTAATTCTTTATTGCAAAAGTAACATATGACTGTTGACTAATTCAAAGCAGTCTGATTCCTCATACATGTAAACATAATAATTCACTTATTGTACTTATGCACGCTCATCGTGCTGGTTCCTCCTTTGATACATCCAACGCAACGTTTCCCTTTTCTCAACAAACTGTAAACAGTAATTAATTTGTAAAACGTTAACTGCCAGGTTTTCAAATATATCAGAATATTTTGGAGATAAAGCTTCTCTACTTTGTAACTATTTTTGTTCAATTTCCTGCTGGAGAAGAATACACTTTGGGAACATTTCAGATGTGAGAGGCCTCAACACAACTTCAGTAAATATGTTGATTATTTAACCAATTCAACCACTAGACTTGTGCATCTGAAACCAGACTTTTCATGATTCAAGATTCAAGATTTTTTTATTGTCAAATGAACAGAGATAACATGAAGTAGTCCCTGTCAATGAAATGCTTGGGTCACACACTCTCTTTAAGCAATGCTCAGTAATTTCAACCCAAAAAAATTAAATAAAAATATAAATAGTATAAAATAGAATAAAAAGAATAAAATAGAACAATGAAATAGAATATCAAAAATTTAAAATAAAATATATACATCTAAATACATATCTAAATATAAATATGATTTACTTGTCTAGTGCTCTCAGGTCCTTTGATGTTTTAAACGTTAAACCCTCAAAGCTCGAGCGTGCTGCTTTTAAGCTTTTATTTTCGTGCTAGTTTCCGGTCCCGGTCCAACATTCCTCTGTCTGACTTTATCAAACGAAGCTGCACGCACGCGGTGGTGGGGATGTGACGTCACTCACACCACCCCGGAAGCAGAAACAATAAGGAGGAGCATCTCTTTGCACCGCAGAGATCAAAGCCGCACATTTCACAACTCCCACCAGCCGAGGGCTTTTATTGTGAAGGGCAGGCAGCGGTGTGGACTTCCGGGTCACAGCTGGTTAGCGGTGAACAGGTTTTTTCTGCCATTAGCTGCAGCAGAGGAAACCGAGGAAGAGGAAGATGAAGATGCAGAACTCTGCTGTGAACATGATGGTGCTGTGGTCCTTGCAGCTGCTGGTGGCTATCACGTGGTCCCAGGACGTGGCGGAAGCGGCCAACGCGAGAGGTGAGTCCCTGTCCCCGGATCAACAGCTGGGTCCCGGACTGCCTTTGTGTCCGGATCCTGTGTGTGTGTGTCCGGATCCAGTGTGTGTGTGTGTGTGTCCTGGATCAGGGTTAGTTTACTGAAGGTGGTGGTGCTGAGCTGTCAACCTCCAGTTCACACAGCTCTTATTCTTCTTATATCATCTTGTTTTTTACTCTTTTCTCACATTTTTCTGTTTCTGTATTTATTGCTGTGTGATCTTCAAATGTAATGGTTTCTTATTATTTGCTTTTTAGCAAAGGGTGGGACAACTTATCGATATATCGTCATCCTGACTCTTGAGATACGATTATCTGTATTAAGTATTTATTTCAAGTTAAATTTTTACAAATTTACTGTTATTTTACATTGGAAAGATGGAACATGGGGATTTTTTAACAAATTACAGATAACACGATTGTCGATATACGATAATGGATTTGCTGACACCAAATATTGATATTTTGCTATTTAGTTTGCTTTATATATAGTTTTATTTTGCCACTTTATGGTTGTTTACATGTGGATATTGAAAAGTTACAAAGTGTTTGTACTTTGTTTCATCTCAGTTTGTGTCAAACTCTATGAAACTGATACAAAACTGCACTTTAGCTCTTTAGGGGCATTTTTTTTTCTTCTTTTTCCGTCAGACAGATCTCGAGATTGTTAAAATATGAATTTCTTAATATATCGATTAGTGCAGAATCGCTGTCTCGTGATATCATATCATGAGTAACGCTGCGTTTCCCTCCCCTATTTTGGATTTTTAACCTGTAAAGCACTTTGGTCCACTCCTGTGTTGATGATCGTATAAACCTACGTGCTGGTTGAATAGTTCCGGCTCTTTATTTTGCCTGCAGCTTCATATTGAATTACGTCTCATTGTGTTGTGTTTGCAAATCGTCTTCTGACATCGTGTGGCTGCTGTATTTAGGGCAGACCCACCCTGTTGTAGAAATATTAAACCAGTCCCACCACTCCTTCCCCTGCAGGGTTCGGAGACAAAATCCACTGGAGGACACTGGATGATGGGAGAAAAGAGGCCGAGGCCAGGTGAGCCGACACAGAAGCTTCCTCGGGTGTCGTCACTTCCTGTCACATTAACCTGGGGCCTCAAACTGAGTGGATTCCAGTTGCTTAAACGTTTCAGTGCATATTTTACATGTCTACAGTTGCAGCTCTATAGATATGAAGTGTGACAGACTTTCTCGTGTGTTTGCATCGACAGCGGTCTGCCGCTCATGGTCCTCGTCCACAAGAGCTGGTGCGGAGCCTGCAAAGGTAAAACAACGTACTGTCCCTTTAATGACAAGAGAAAACATAGGCTGGATTTTCTAATAAGAAGGCGTCGGACTGACTACTGGATAAAAGAGAAAACACATAAATCAGGAACTTTTTTACATTATTGAAATAGCGTCACATACTTCTGAATGTTTAAATCAGCTGATCTATAGAGGAGCTGAAACCCTCCAGTCTAACCAGCACCTGTAATGCTGCTCGACAGGACAAACCAGACATGATCATTGAAGGCTGGAGGGTTTGTTTGAGGTTTAGTACTTTATCTACAACCAACCACTCAAATTTAACTGCTAGGACCTGAAAGTTAATTGTAATATTGGCAAAATCGGATCTGAAAATAAGTTTCTGTCTTTCTCGTCATTATAAATGTTTAAATGCTGAATTCTGAAGCACTCGTCATTTTAAAAGATGAACTGTGACTTCATCATTGTCCTGGAAGATAATTTTAATTTGTGTTTTTCCTCTTAACATCAGCACTGAAGCCCAAATTTGCTGAGTCCAAGGAAATCTCTGAGCTTGCACACAACTTTGTAATGATCAACCTGGAGGTAAGAACATGTTTCCATGATTTCTTTGACCAGTTGATGTATTAAAGTGTATTTCATGTGGATTTAACAATATCTTCAATCTCGTGTGGTGAACAGTGATGGAACTCAGGCAGCAGATGTTAAGAGATTTGTTTCCCGACTCGTAAATGATCAGTTGTGTCTTATCTGAACAGGATGAGGAGGAGCCAAAGGACGAAACCTTCAGTCCCGACGGTGGATACATTCCTCGGATTCTTTTCCTCGGTAAGGAGGGAGGGGTGGGTGGGGGGTTGAGTCACCCTACATGCAAATACTGTTAAGGATTCCTTTAGAGACTGATTACAGTTGGTCTTTCTGTTCTGAACAACATTTTGGGGCTGATAACGTTTCAGTGAGCTCCGTTTACATGGAAAAGAACATGTCGCCTTAACGTTAGAATGAAAACTGAAGTCACATTTTGCTGCTAATAATCGGATCAGGGAATTAACTGCAGTGCACGTAGATAATGGATGAAATAATGGGACAACAATTCATTACAGATGTTTGACAAAAAAGAATAAACACCTGCATGTGGTGTTAAATACAAGCTTCAATTTGAACTGAACCAAACTTCTTTTTCCTGTCGTTGCAGATCCCAGCGGCAAAGTCCATCCGGAAATCACCAACAAGAACGGAAATCCAAACTACAAGTACTTCTACAGCAACGCAGAACAAGGTATCGATGCAGAGAGCAAATATTTACATTGTGGAGAACGACCGATTTACAGGAAGTCACATCTGTGCTCAGAGGAAACATCTGAGACAATAAGTGTTTGGATATTAATCGTTCTTCAGGCTTTGTACCTCAGCACATTGCATTTTGACTTTGAATTTAGTAGTTTTACATTAACATTGAAATGACATCCCCACCTTCTCATTTCACACTTTATTCTTTCTGATGAAATTAAGGTTAATTGCCCTGAAAATGCTCTAAATAAGTGACGACCCAAAAGATCCCAGAGATCAGAGGTTCACAGTAAATAATGAAGTCCAGCAAAGTTTCAGTCACGATGATGTGAACTTGTCACTTAAATGTAGCATCAATTATGTAAAGTCTTGCTGCTCACATATTTCTCATCCAGACTGTTGATGGCTGATGATCATATTTCATGTCTCTCACTCTCTCTCCTCCCCCCCTCAGTTGTGTCCGGTATGAAGGAGGCGCAGGAGAAGCTGACGGGCGACGCCTTCAAGCTGGGTCACACCGGCGATGAGCTGTGAGGAGGCGGAGTCGGGCATCAGGCTGTAAGGGCTACACTTCCTCTACCTGAGCCTGGGCTAACTGTAACCCCCCCCCGGTCCAATATTCAATATTTATCCTCACCACACCTCATACAGTGAATTCCTCTTACTGAACAATCTGTTCTCGTCTTCTTACGGTTTCTTTCTTCTCGAATCGCCGCTCCGTCTTTGTTTTTAAAACATGTTATACTTGTAATGAACTCGTCGTTCAAATGGCATCTACTGTAACGTTAATGTCTTTAGAGGATATGAACAACTCAAGCTAGCCCAGTTAACTGCAGTGTTTTATTAACTCTCGTCTATTGTTGGATGGAAACGTCACATCTTCCGTTTGCCACGTTTCTACCACTGAAGTGAAATCCCTTGTTTTTTTTCCCGACAGCCAAGAACTTTAATCTTTTACTTTTGTATAAGTTTCATTAAACAAGTCGTAGACACTTGTGAAATCCCTTCAGCTGAACCAGTTTGTTTTCACCCAACAGCAGTGCTACAGTATTCATCCACACCAAGATAAATATACTCACACCTAAAGTGATGTGCTTCCAAAGACCCTCCTCAGTACGTTGATTATATCTGTGACAGTCTTCACCGTGCACCCCCCTCATGCTCTGTACCTCCGATTTCTGTTCTCCACTCTTTAAAATACTCATGATTCATTTAGTCATGCAAATGTATCTACGTATTAAGCTTATTCTGCATAACTTTCTTTGTTTTTCTGCTTGTGAAGTGGCAGTCCTGTATTTTTTAGACCAGCTTTGTTAAACTCTTTAAAATGAAGGATGGAAACATCGGTGAAGTATCTCAATGTATTTTATACACGTACACGACCAAGTGTGCAAATAAAGTTTATTGTATTGAGTAATTTGTGTTCATGGTCGTCATTTATCAGCATCACAGCAGTCAGAGTTTAAAACGGCTTTAAATGGAAACACCGAGTGTGTGTGGACTCTATTAGAATGGTGCTAAATACTATTATGGACAAGTTCTGACCAAATTCACGTTTTATGAAGTAGTCAACAATTTTTATTTTGTTCTTAAATCTGGAAAATACTTTCTTTAGACCAAATAAAGATGGATGCAGGTCTCCACTTCCTCTATCCAGCATATTTTGCATTTAGAGCCAGAATCAGAAGTCGGTCTCACCTGTCATGACATTCCCCCCCGTTTTTTATATCATCAAATAACAAATTAACTTGTGAGCAAAAATGACACGGCAGCGATAACTATATGAAATTTTATTGTCTATTAACAATAGTGATCCCTTATGGTTCGTCAAACAATAAACAAACAACTGCCGTGGACAGTTAAAACATCAGCAGACGACACTAATCAAGTCACTATTTAAATTCAGTTTGACAGTGATTTTAATTAGTGCCGTTATTTAAGACATCGGATTGCAATTGATCCCATTCCAGACGCCGCTTTAAAAATGGCTTCCGTGTCGCGCCGGGACAGCATCTTGATTTTTTTTTTACGATAAAATAAATTACAGGAAAAAAAGAGAAGTAAACTGACTATTCCTGACATGTTGACAGACTAGAACAACAGGAGGAACATGAGGAATGTTGGTGGAATGTGTCGTCAAACCCTGATAAAAGGCATTTAAAGATAAAACCCTCTTTATAGCTCGGTCTCTGACGGACGGACGCAAGGCTCACGCTGAGACATTTAAGGACACAGAGAGAATCACAGAGTAAAGTAACGTTAATGTCGACGCTCTGATATTTCTCTACCACGAGCTCATCTAAAAGATTTCAAAAGACGGGAGAGAGATATTGCTACAATCACTATAATTACACTATGCTGCTGCTAGAAAATCAGCAGCACTTTCACATATAAAAAGAGCCTATAAAAAGCTGTGTGACACATCTGTATACTCAAAATGACACAGCTGCAAAGAATGATTCAAACTGCGTGATTGTTTTACAATTTAAGGTCGTGCACGTACCATTTACAACCAGAGTGATGAGTCACTGTGGACTAGTCTAACTGGTTTGACTGAGGAATAGCATCGGGTGCAGGTGGAGGGATCCGGCCTCTCGTGGGACGTACGTAAGTTCAAGACAACATCTGTATGAATCCCCAGCACCTCTGTACATGAGAGGCAGGTCCAGTGTGTGAAACTGAAATCCACATGTCATGGACATCGTTACAAGATTTACACCGACACCCCCGACATGTGAAATTCTTTACATGATCCAATTTAGCTGAAGTTGACTCTCACTGATTCTCCACCCAAGTGCAAAGCTACACCTAACAACTAGGTGATGGTGGTAGACACTTTATCCACCGCTGCTTGTGCAGGTTGAAGTTTGTCCAGTCGGCTTCTGAGGGTTAGGAGAGGTGGGATGTGGGAGGAGGAGGAGGGAGTGTGTGTGTCTGTGTGTGTGTGTGTGTTTGGAGAGGCAGGGAACTTAGAATCTCCCCTGCTTGGCGTCACCGATGGCGCCCCACACGTCGAAGACAAACTCGTCCGGGAAAGCAAAGTCCCCGAGGGTCTCGTCTAACGCCATGGCGAACTCGTCCGGGTTCTTCTTGTCGCGGCCGACCTCGACCATCGTGGCAGCTGGAGAGAGAGAGGAGCAGGAACAAGATGGATCCCACTTTCTATATCACATCATCAACATGATACTTAGATCATTATGTTTGGAGGTAACGTTATCACTCACCGAGCTCAGTGTCTCTGATGCCCATGTAGTTCTCCAGCAGGTCGTCCACCTTCTTCACCGCCTTCTCCTCGAACTCCGTCGGCTGGGAAACACAAACAAGTCATTCAGTTTCTTCACGCTCGTTGTGATCCGTCCATCTTTCCCAGGAGGTTGCAAACTTTCATCAAACTGTTTCCAGATTTCAACGGTGAAGGGGACAAACTGTGTAGCTTGTAGAATTGAGTATATACCCCTGTCTGTGTGTATCTACCTAAAATATATTCCTCATTAAAATGTCCAAAGGGAGAATACAGCTTGTTCTCCCAGTAGAGAACACTCACAATACAAATCATCATGACGATAGGGACAGTGAAGTGGAATGAATTTACATAAACCCTCACCCACTGCTACTTGAGCTGTCACATCCAGGTCTCAGTGGGATTATGCAGAGACACTCACCTCGTCCTCCACAGTCGCTGGGCCCTTGGAGCGGAGTCTCAGCGTTCCCTTCCCCGTCCCGACTTTGTTCTCACTGGCAGGTTTGGCTCCCTTCGACCTGGGCTCCAGCATTTCTATCAATCAGAGCAGAAGCACTATGTTATTTTTTGACAGACTGTAGCATCTATATGGGTTGTATGTGTGTATAAAACAATAAACTAGAACATCAACTTATTCAGATAATTGCTTAAAACCCTTTAACCCAAAACCTTTTGAGCAAAAACACACAAATATTGTCAGATTTCAGTTTCTGCTTCATTTTAGAGTAAACTTAATATATCTTGGAAGGTTAGTCGGACACAACAGGAGAGATCATGCGGCCTCCCAGGAACTGTTAGTCATTTTAAAAACGTTTTGCCATTATGTAAACTGATTAATTATTAATCAACTAAAAGAAAACAACCCTCAGATTAACCGATAATGCGGAGCTGTTGTCGTCTAATGATTAGGACAAACACCACACGCATCCAACAACTAAGACATGACTCCCGTCCGGTTTCTGATTGTTTTAGAGCCGAAACATTAATTTAGAAACTGGGATTTATTTTATTTTCAGACACGATTGAGATCAAACTTATAATTGAGAAAAGCAGATAAGCAGCTTGAATCAAAACTCGAACATGGACGATCAAGTTCATGCGTCAGTAAGATAACGTGTTGATGCTCGAGTGTCCTTCTCTTCTGATTCCTGCTTCTCACTCACCAAAGGCCTTCATGGGCTCCACCAGCTTGAGTGTGAAGGATTTGTCTTTGGTCAGCTCTTTGAGCATTCGGGCGACCTCGTAATGTCGGATCCCGACGATGTTTCGCCCGTTGATGCACTCGATGTGGTCGCCCACGCTGACCACCTTCACCCCGTCCACAACACTGCCCTCTTTGATACGCTGCCGTGAGGAGAGAGGGGGGGGGAGCACAGCAAAAACACACATCAGTGACCAATTTGAGCTGAAAGACAATGACAGCTTAATAACACTGCTTATTTCTTATAAACTGATCTATGTCCAGTTCAGCCTGTTTGACTGTATCTCCTCAGGAGCTCGTGTGGTGCAGCAGTCTCTCAGAACTGATCCCAGTGACAGTTTATCAAGGTGCAGTGCAGCTTCAGAATCACATGATGGCACATGTGAGCAGTTTGCTCTGAGAATTAATAAAAGACTAAGACCCGTTTGCATCAGAAGACAACAGACAGGCTGAAGCATGAATTCCAGCCTGAGAGAAACTGTCAAAACAAGTATGGCCGTCATGCACACAAGTTATTACAGTTTAGAATATCCATATGGCAGCTGCTGCTTTGTACATACATAGAAAAGGAATGTTAAATTGAATACGACAGATTTGAGTATTTTCCTAAAATTATTTAACAATTTGTTCTTCACTTTACTTGTATAATCTGATTGGTATTATAAATAAATAAATCTGAAAGAATATGTATTTTATCTGTATTTTTACTTGTGTTGTTATGTTTTATTATGTGGTTTTTTTTTGCAGTTGTGTCTGTTTGTTTGATGAATGTACAATGTTCTCACTTGATGGATAATAATGATGTTTATTCATATTCTAATCCTTTCTATCAGTTCAGTGTTGATCGGTGACAGGATTAATAATAGATACACAATCCTTTCACTACTTTTTTATAGACACTGAGCCATAACTGGTTTTATGAGGAAATGTTCCTGTTTTGTGTAGCTCACATCAGAAATTCAGTTTTTTTTGGATGGCGGGTCAAAATCACTCTTTGGTTTCTCATGACGCGTGATCATTACATTTAAGTGAATTAATATACGTCCTCACCTTTATGAAAGAGTAGCCTGCTCCGTTGTCGGTGATGGTGAGGCCGAGAGCGTCCTCGGTTTTATGAATTTCTACCTCCTTCCTGATTCCTTTAATGTGGGCGAAGATGAAATCCTCCAGGCCGATCTGCCCCCCCAGCAGCTTGTCCATGTCGATCTTGTGGGTGTTCAGGGTGCAGAACATGATCTGTGCCAAGACATTTACAAATAAGAATATGTTTTAAAAAAAGACAAGAAATACAGACAGTCAATTGCTTATGCTAAATGCATTTAAGAAGACCAGAAGAGCTTTCTGAAAAGCAAATAAAAATAAAAATGTTGATTACTCATTTGTCTTTTAGGCTCTGAAACTGTGAAGGAATCGGCCAGAAAAAACCTGAATCTCTTATGCACAGTTAAAAAAAATTATCTCTGATTTTAGTCACAGTGTGAAAACTGAGCCAGATTCAAAAATAAAAAGGTGTGGATGACAAAGTGCTGCGTCAGAAAGCTAAATACAGAAATCATCAGGGGGTAAGTTATGCAGTTATGTCCTCTTCCACCTCGGGGTGTCATCAGTCTAAAGCTGTGGATTCAACTGAGCTGTGCTCTAGGTCCCGGGGACGGAACCAGACAGTGATGAGGCCAAAGTGGAAAATGACCTTTCCTCCTCTGCCAGAAATGGAAAAAATCTGGCTTCGCACCGTGTGTCTGCGACATCTTGGCAGGACACAGAGACACAGAAACGTGATCACCCAGATTCACAAGTGTCCATATTTAACGACGCATTAAAACAGAGACACGACAGATGAAACCTGGGACGAGGAGTAAACCGGTTGTGAATCACTTATTCTGCTCTGACTCAGCGAGACAGGTATTGATATGCTCTCTACCTTTATTCATAGCTTCTGTTAGTCAGATAAACCTACTCAGATGTGCCCGTATATAAATCACGCTTCCTAGTAGGACTTTGAGAAACACAGAGATTTGGAGCTGGACTTCCGGGTTGCACGTTAGAAAGGGATTGAATCGCACCGGTTCATCAGGAAGACGACCTTTGTGCACCAATCAGGCTCTAGCAGCGAGGAATGCCTTGTCTGGGCCTTTTTTTCCGTGAGCAACAACAAGTGCTGTTCTGTCACACACACACACACACACACAGCTGACAGGGCCTCATGCGTTGCCTTGGGATACCGGACTATTAAAGAATGGGATTATAATGGACAGGAGGCCGCTTGAGGAAAAGGCAAAGAGGGGGACTGGAGGTTACCAGGAGGGAATCTGTGCGGAGAGGAAAGGGTGAACTTTAGCTGAATTGATGTCTCTCTCGTTCTTTCTTCTCTATAACAGACACCCCGCCCCCGCCCCAGGCCAGGTTGTTACCCAAGAGTGAGTGGGAGGAACGGCAAGCGGACGCCTACAGCGCGGTAACCAAGACGGCCGACTGCATCGAGCCGCTTCTCTGCAGCTCAAGCAGCTCTCAGCGCTCCTCTCCTCCGGCTGGGCTGAGGGCCACAGCTCGTTCACACCGCCGGGTGTAGCGGGGGGGGGGTGCAGAGAGCGGCGCCTCGCACTGCAGAGACGTGTCTCTCCTCCAATGACCTCACAGGAACAGACACTTCACCGCCCACTGTCTGCACCACACTGGCTAAGACCTCGATAACCACATTGGAAAAGGGCAAGTGGAAGGAGACGCACTGCAATCTGCAGAGCAGCATCACTCAGGACAGGGGTCATGTCTGAGGGCAATGCTTTCAAAAGAAGAATGAAAAATAATGAGCTTGGAGCCGTCAGTGAAGTGAAGATGTGTGTGAATGAAGGTTTCCCACAACAGTTGATAAATAACTGCTTTGTCCTGAAATAAAGAGATCCTCTGTTATTACATTTTTAGAAATATAATATCAGTCTTTTAAAGTTGTAAATGAGCAGTGATACATCACATCATTGAAAAACAGATTCAATGAGCGAGACTTAGTTAATTATATTATATATATATATTAATAACACTATATAAAGTATACATTACTATATGAGGATATGCATTAGGTTCTGTCAGTTTCTGCTCAGCCAGTGAAAATGAAAAGTAATTCATCAAAGTCGCGAGGTGGAATGTAACTGCATTTGTTCAAGTACTGGCCTTAACTTAAATTCCAAAGTATTTGTACATTACTTAAATATTTACACTTAACGCTGCTTAAAGGTGCTTTATGTAAGTTTATGCTATCGCTATATGAACAATGTTAGCATTAAAGGAGACATTTGTCTTTCCTCTGATGTGTGATATAGGTTTTTAGGTATGAAGGTCTACCAGGTTAACAACAGAGATGTTCCAACACTGACACCAGCATCATAAATGAATATGATACTGTTTTTTGAACCGTAAATATTAGGTGATTACTGGTTTACATACTTGCTATAAAACGATCGTCGCAATCATTGGTATCAGATGGGTACCCTGGTATATGATCTGTAATTGAAAAGTCCAAAGTTCGCAGATAGCTCCTGTCCCTGAAACACCTCGTCAGTAGTTCGGACTACACCTCCTCATCATCGTGATGTCACTCAACATATTTGTATGACGCAGGCCTAACAGCTAGTCTGACACGCCCCCTAACAAAGCCAGGTAAATCGACATTTCCATCACTTGCTGGAAGTAGCTGACCAATCCCAACAGAGTGGGTCGGCTGGCCAATTAGAGAAAACAGGCCTTTATCGTAAGAGAGATCTAAAACCAGGTGTTTCAGACAGAGGCTGAAAAGAGGAGCAGCAGCAATGGACAGTTTGAACACAAATTAAATTCATCGACCTGAAACATTGAGAGTTCAGCCTCAAACTCTATTCATTTTATTATTATTCCTTTTTTCTAATTCCTTATGACTGTAGCAGTGCAACATAATCACTAAAGTACAGATACAGTTTTGTTCCCTTTCAGGAAAATGCAAATAGTTCAGCAGCTCAAAAGGGAATACAGCGGACATTGTACAATAATAATAATATAGTGCAGCCAGTTAATCTCCACCTACGTTTACTCTCTATACAGTTAAATTAGAAATCCTGTGTCGGCAGAAAAGTAGAGCTTGATAAATACACTGGAGCAGAGACAGTGACGACTAAAAGCTGAACCCATTAACCGCCTCTTCAACTGCTCTTTTAATGACGGAGAAGAGGTTTTTAGAAAGAGTCACTCTCACAGTGGGGACACACTCGGGTGCATCAGTGAAACAGTGAAACAACTCCAATCTCTGGTGTTCATCTGCTGTTATTTCCTCATGACGTGTTTTAGTAGTTACCAGGGACTGCTGATCTAAGCTGTGTGTATTGTGGTGTGGCCGAGTTTTCAACAGGAAATCGCATTCATCAGCGTTTCAGCCAGTGTAATAATTTACCTGACTGCGGACGTGATATAATAATGACCGTTTCATAGAGGTGGGTCTGAAAAGCATGAGTAATGAGTTTCATAGAGAGCCCAGTCACAGCAGCTGGGATCAGTGTATTTAAAAAAGTGTTGACATACGAATTATGTGCAGATGATTTAGACTGAAAACATGTAAGATGTTTAAAATGATTTATATATATTCTATATACATTTCAAACACATAAAAAATAGACAGCACACCTAACCCTTTCCTGGAGGTCTCGAATGTGACTTTATTTGCTCGGAAAAAGTAAATAAAATCATCCAAATCACAAACTAGTTGTGTTCATTCACCCAAACTGTTAAATGCCACGCGGATTACAACTGTATACATCCATGGATACATGTGTTTTCGTATGAGTTTTTAAAACTAAAACGATCGGGGTACAAACAGTTAAGAACCAATCAGGAAGCGAAGGCCATTTCTCAAACTATAACCCACCAGCAGTTTTAGATATTTGAAAGGAGTAGTGTTTCAACAGTGATGTGTTTTAAAACTAAACCTTTGTAATGTGGATGTAGACAAAAAGCAGCTGTTTACAGCCTCGTGAAAGACTCTTTTCTACTGTCACAGCAGAGCAGGAGGTGAAACTCTCCTCTGGTACATCACGACTTTCTTCTGCATCACTTCTGGTAAACAAGCACTGAAATAACAATGAAATCCAGTCCAGTCACACACACACACACACACACACACACACACACACACACACACACACACACACACACACACACACACACACACACACACACACACACACACACACACACACACACACACACACACACACACACACACACACACACACACACACACACACACACACACACACACACACACACACACACACACACACACACACACACACACACACACCTGAGGTCTGTTTCTGCAGCTTCACACACTCCTCGTTAGTGTTTTGTTTTCCCTCAGTCGTGCGGTGTGCACACAGGCACAAAGCTTCATTCTCATTTGCTTATTAAATATGGAATTACCAGTAACCATGTTCACCGACATCAGGCCGCAGGATAAACCACAATGTGATACGATTGATATTAATACGATACAAAACTACAATGGTCTCCACTGGGGAAAAATCATTAAAATTATGACAAGGGAAATAATAAATTGGAAAACCTCAGCTTTTCTTTTCAATTTATTAAAATGATCCAACTAATTGGGAGGAAATGATCGACAAATTTGTTTTAAAATATTTGAATTATGTATATATTAGGTTATCAAGTCATGCTATAGGCAAAAATATCCCCAGGTAATCATTTCCATATTCAAATAAATGCTGAGGTAATTTTAAGTTCCAGTTTTTCAGGATGGAGGAACCAAATCTAATTATGGCTTTGGACAAACAGGAAACAAGTCATTGCTCTGAACATCAATCAGACAATTATGTATGAATAATGAATTATGTACTAATTTGCTATATTGTGATATAAACTTAGTGACCACACATTTTTGTAGCCTGGATTTTTTTCCACCAAATGAAATCCAATACAACATGACAGCCATCAATCCTACCTTTACAAAGAGGTATTCACTAAATTATATGTTCCTATATCTTTACAAAACCTGAGGGGGGAATATTCTATTAAATTTTAATAGTAAACAAATAACTACTAAGTGCAGCATCAATAATAAGTGTCGATTTGAATTATTAAAAGGTGGTTTTGTCGGCATTGAATTGTACAGGTTGACTTAATGTGTGTATAGTTATTTGAGTCATGCTGCTGCACGTCAGAAATCCCCTGAGGGTTTTCTGACCAAACTGTTTCCCACGGAACAAACATGGATTTACAGCTTTAACCGGTCACTCAAGCTCGTGTGCTGATGGATCTAAGCGGCCTCTCACTTAAAAGTCTCCTGGTGCAGTTAAGTCTGGTTAGCCTTCACTGTAATTCATCCGGACGCTTGCTTGCTTGTTTTTTACACCGTCTAGGAAGTGAGTGCAGCAGCTCAGCTAATACAAACTGCAGACTAAAGCTCAATATGAAATGTCTGGCTGCAAAACATGGGAAGTACAACCACAAAACAAAACAAAAATGTGGCTGTCACACGACTGCAGCCCACATATTCAAAATGTAGGCAAATATCTGTGTGGCTTTCAGTGAGGGGGGGCCAGGTTGGGTGTAACAGGCCGGTGGACACGACGCAAAGTCAAAGAGCCACACCTCAAACTCTGCGGCTGTCAGGACAATAACCAGACTTTCACCTGAGCAGAGAGAGCACATGGAACCTCCCATCCAAAGCTCCATGATGTATTACCGGCTGAGATAACAGGGAATGAACTGAGTTTACACAATACATGTACTGTTTGCACTGTAAAGCCTTCACTCGCTTTGCTTGTGTGGCATTTTGTTATAATTATAATTCAGACTTCCAGTTTATTTCACTCACACAAATTCCTTCCAATCACTTCTCCCCCCTTGAATAAAGTTACTGACTCTAGGCTGCACTGAACCAGAAGGTCTACTGTCTAATTAAGACACAACAATAGGTGCTCCGTCAATCCACACATGCTTTCATGCAATGTGATGTCTGTTTGGAGAGAGATCTTTAACCCATTAGAGACCAGGAAGACAACAACCATTGTTCATTACATAATTCCTATCAGGCTGCAGCCGAGCACTCATGTTACCCCAGCGTGAAAGAGACACTCGTTTACAAACAGCCACGTCATGGTTTCTGTGCAGCTCGGGCACCAGTATGGAAAATTAGCCTACATGCAAATATCCCGTGCATTTGGACCTGGAGCCGATGCATTAGCTATCGGGGATGGAGTTGTGATAGCGATGTTCCACCCATACATGCGCTTGACCAATCGCCATCGGTCTCGGCTGTCAATCACATAATTTCACCCAGTTTTTATAGCATTAAATAACAAATTAAAACCAATTATTAAGAAAAATGAGCACTTGGACAAACAGTGTGATAAGAACAACCGAGAGTGAGTTTGGTCCATGTCCAATACACTAACACGGAGGAGGTTTATAACCTATTGACTTTACTTCTGGGGAGCGGTCATGTTGTTGAATCCAGTGTACGTACACTGAGTTACCAGTTTATTAGGTACACGTAGCCTAAATAAATGCAGTCTCATAAGAACAGACCTGCCGAATATCCTCCCTTGTTTTTGTTGGAAGTCTTCGGGGAAGTGTTAGTCATTATCCAGGATATGCTGCTGTTGAACTGTACAGCGTTTTAATGAGGTGTTTCAACATTCACTCTTCCCCCACTGATACGTAAATGGGAGAACAAAATATTAGAAACGCCTCTCAGCATAATCCAAAAGCATAAATTTGGAACCAGTAGCAACATTTACGTTTCACATTGGCACCAGTCCCATTCAAAATGTGACTCCCTACTTTATCCCTTAAGAGCTGAGCTTTGTTTGGAAGCTTAAATTGTGACACAGGTCACACCCGGCCAACATGCACACCACAGCGAGGCTGGGTGGTGGTTATGGAGGGAGGAGGCCCTGGGCAGAGCTGATCCCCCCCGGTCCTCAGGGACGCCTCTAGCTGTTGCCAGGACGGGGTTATCTGATCAGAGATTTGGGGCTGTGCCTGAGCCGGACCTGAGGGACTTCCTGTGGTAAAACCTGTGGAGTCCAAATATTATCACATCACAACCCCTCCCTCGATCTATTTGTCTTAGTGTGTGTGTGTGTGTGAGAGTAGAACTATTTGTGTTTTTAAATAGGGGAATATACACACATAAGCACACTTTTCATCAACTATAAAGCAAAGGATGTTAATGTGACGTTAACAGCTTAATAACACAGCTTGATATATTGACATTTGGGTTATTATTGTTCTCTGTTACCTACTTGACAGGAACTGAGGCATTTATCAAAGACACAAATCCATTCTGTCATTGTGACAGCTGTCAATGCAAACACTAAAGTATTTTCTTTACTGTTTCATGTACTTTATATGATCTCTTTTTACAGGGAGGTCAAAGTTCAACAATCAGCTACAGAACAACATTTATGGAGATTGTAGAGGATCAGTGCCTTGCTCGAGTACACTTAAACAAATCAGTGTGTGTAGGGAATGATTCTTGAATTCAAGCTTACAACGCAACCTTCTGAAAATCATCGGTAATCCATAATCTACTCAACTCCTCTGTTTGTTTCATGCTTTGAAAGCAACATGGCGTAGGGCACCGACAAGTCTAGACAGATAGAAAGTGTTGAAAATGACAGATAGACATGATGGAACAAGTACAGACAGAAACAAACAGCTGAGTGTGAGTCTCATTCAGGATCATTTCAGCAATCAAGTCAGAAATATCAAAGAAAAAGTCCTATACTGCAGTCAGTGTATGTGAAGTCTATTGCGTCACTGTGTACCAAACGCCACAAAGTAATAAAGGAAATTCCTTTCCAATTATTGCCCTTGTTAAAAGTCGGAACTGTATCTCTCAGCTTCAACAGGGGAAAGAAGTTCATGTCTCCAAACCAGGCTGATAACAGGCCCCCCCGACGACCTATCAAGTCACGTTCAGGCTGACAGAACCAAACATTCCGCTCACACTTTCCTTTGAGGAAATTAAGCAGCCTGACACAGACCCTGCTTTTGTTTTCCAGACCTGGAATCTGATGCTGAACAGCCACAACAAAAAACTCCCTAAAAATGAATTTGTCAGATATCCAGTGACTGACACAATGAGGATACAGTCATGGAGGACTGAGGTTGCGCAGGCTGGGAGGGAGTTGGTAGGGAGTGCCTGTACGAACACTGACCAGCTTTGACACAATTAAAGTTTAACTTCATGGCCGCCATGGGACTAATCTCTAGGAAAGCCACTTATAAATTTGTTTACCCCAAACCTTGACTGTAGTAGTCGTAAATTTAGCAACACAACAACATACAAACACAAAGTGCAAGACCTAACCTGTCATTATTATATTTTGTATTATCGTTCGCTCTTTTTATTTCTTTATCAATTCGCCTGACAACCTTCATTCTATATTATTCGATTAATTGTTCAGTGTATAATAACTTAAAAACTATATTTAAACAAACATAACAAACAAACTATGTAGTTAGCCTGTTTTAGTTTGAAGTCTTTTTCCTGTAAAAGTAAAAATGAACTTATTAGAAAAGCATTAATCACAATTTTGAGCAGGTTATTCATCTAATTCGAGCTGAATATTTACCCAGGACATGTTTTTTTAAGGGGTCGTCTATTGTTCTGGTTGTTAATGTACATCTGGTGAACTCTAACTAACTCTAATTTTAAGTAAAGCACACATCCACTTTTGTTAATGGTTTAGAGGTCAGCCCAGACAAAGGGACTAGTCTCTCCCCTATTCACAACAACTGAAAACCCATTTATTCACACACCATGTTCATTGTAGTGTTTGAATTAATGCGTTGTTGTTGTTTTTCTGTATATTTATAGCGTATTACTACTTTCTGGTGTTTTAATGTATGGGAAGCACTTTGGGACTTTGGTCTGAGAGAAGTGCTACAATAAATAAACTTGAATTACTTGTTTACTTACTTACTAAATGCTTTATATTGGCCAAAAATGTCAGTTCACTATGGTTTAAAGATTGTTACAAAAACAACAACCAACCAACAACTTATTGAACTTACCTATCTGAATATTACTCTGTATATATATTGTTTTTGTATTTGTTGACTATAACAAGTCCTTTTATGTTAATTTTAGGTGGCCATTTTAAAAGCTGGCCAGGGACAACATATGAAAATGAACCTGTTGAGCTAACTGGCTCATTTACAATCATTTTGCTGTTGATTAATAAGCTTGGTCCCTGTCAGATAAACAAATAAAGTAACTTTTGGGGGATTAATTATATATAAATCTTCAATCAAACTAATCTACTTGAGATCTCGGCTCAGGCGTGCTGGTTGGTCTGTGGCTGTCTGGGGAAATAACAACAACACCACCGACTACAGTGGGGGTCAAGAGGGGCCCCTGCGACACATATCTGCCCCGGCGCCCCCCAGGAGGTTAATCCGGCCCTGAGCACTTAGTAAAAGTCTGGAAACAAATCTGCGTGAGCCCTTCAGGTACCGTGAGGAAAACAGAGCTCCTACCCCTGAACGCAACACGAAACCACCTCCACGTCCGTCCCCATTAACCCCAGGTGACCTCTTACCTCAGGTGGGCTGATGTTAAACGCCTCGGCTATTTTGGAGTAAAGCTCCTTGACGTTGGCGAAGCCCTCGATCCTGCCGGTGGGACTTCCGTGCGCCAGCTGCGTGTGGAACACCAGCTTGGGCCGCAGGTTGGCAGGTGGAGGCGGGAGTCCCGCTCCGTTCACGGCGGATTTGCTCGGGTTCCCGGCACCTGCGTGTCCGCCGCCGGTCTCCTCGTTGTCCACCAGGTGCTCCTTCGTCGACTTGTTCTTCTTCTTCCACGGACCCAGCGGCATCTTCCTGCGTGTTTCTCCGTGTGTTTCCCCGGCGTGTAATAAAGGCAAAAGGTCCGAGCCCCGCTACACCATGGAAGTACCTGTTGAGTCCCGAGCCCCAGCGGTCGATCCACCGTGTGTACTTCCTTCTTTCCTTCCTCCCTTCCGCGGACCCTGCCTCCTTTCCTCCTTTCCGAGGACCCTGGCTCCTTTCCTCGCCGGGCTCGACCTCCGGTGTCCTGCGGGGTTTCCTGGGTGAGAGTCTGCGGCAGGTAGATGGTTGAGTGTGGGATAAAGTCTGCTGGCGGCTCCTCGGCTAACAATAGCTGCTCTGTTGGTCTCTCGGCGTGCGACGGGACGCAGGCGCAGTGGGACGAGCCGCGGCCCCGCCGGGCAGGAGGGTCAGCCCCGCTGCACCTGTGCCCCGCCACCGCAGGACCGGCCCTTCAAAACCAGTCTCTCATCACATGGAGTCAAATGATGTGTCTTACAACAAAATAACAATCCTATAATTGTGTTTTACTTCCTACAAAGCATCATTATTTTGGCCCAGACTGGTTCCTGTTTGCCAGATCTGGGCCACTAAACCACAGGAAATACCACATGTCAATCAAAGATGCCAGAGGTGGCCTGAATTAGTTTTGTGCTAATTGGGTCATATTCTACGGTGGCAGAGAAAACTCCACACACTGAAAATTAAGAAAACAACTTCATTAATTTGACAACACATGCCCTGCAGAAAGTCACAACACCTGCAAATACAGAAACCAGTTGCAAAACGCAAGACATCTGTAGTTCGATGCTACGTAAAGTTAAAATCCATTCTGTCCGGGGAACAAAAAGGTCAGAAGTGCTGCATCCTTGCCTGAAGTGGCCCACAGCAGACTGAAGCTCGAGTGACATTTAGTTAAAATAATGTAAAGAATCTGCATCCCAGGCCTTCTTTTATTTTTGATATTATATTGAATTATATTGTATTTTACTATCTTTGCAGATGAGAAGAGCTGAAAATACTGAAGTCCAGGTCCATATGTGGAACTGACAAGTGGCACCTGAGAGTTTGGTTCACCTGTGAAAGGTCACACAAAGTGACACAAAACTACCACAAAGAGATGTAAAACAACTGCTGGTGGGTCCTCTGTATGTCTGTGTCTTTGGAGCTGTTTGCATAAGTTTAGTTTGCTGTAATCATCCCTCCTGATCATAGTTCCCTTCCTAATGCACATCAAATGGTGGACAAAATCCAGAGTGCTTATTCTAAAATGAGATTTCATCTGTCCGGATCAGACGAATCAAATTGATGTCTTCAAATTACACACATGAACTTTGAAATAAATCTTTTTAGATCAAGGACAGTGGATGTTGTTCCCCATTACTTACATTGAAAGCATGTTAGGAGCACAAATGAACCAGAGGAATGATAACACCATGCAAATGTTCAGAATTCCACCTAAGTACAGTCCTTGCAAATGTATGTACACAACGTTGATACGATGCAGGTCCAAACCAATCTGTTTCAATCAGTTTACACATCCTTGACCCACTGTTTTATATTGTTGAATAAGCGAAAGAAAATAAATGTGAGTGAGTGAGCTGAGAAGAGTAAATTAGAGGACGAAATTTTAAACCTTCACAAATACTCAGACAACTGAAGAACAGAAGATAAAGTCTAAAAATGTGGTCTGAAGAAACAAAAATTGTTCTAAGGTCAAGATGAAGATCTTGAGACAGGATTCAAAACTGTTATTACTCAATAACGATGAGGAAAACATGTCCTTGTGTGATAATATTGTGAATTTAAGCTGCTTCTTAGTCTTAAGAGGACATTTCATCCCTTCGAAATGAGTCAACATGGAAGCAAAGATGTCTAGATACATTTTTTTAAATAAAAATCATAATATTATACCTATTGTGGGCTTTAAACTCTAACTTCATTTCTGTTGTTCTCTTTAAAACAAGCTTTGAAGAATCCCTTTGTACTTGTTAGAAGTTCTTCTTTTTTTTTTAAATAAGGTGGGTTTCCTAAATGTGCCCTCTTATATATTCAGGTGTTTGTTAGATACAGTGCAGATTTCCATCCGGCTGGTAAAGTCACATTAAGCAGGAGCAGGTGTATTTACTTTGTACCCTCCTTGGAAAACAGTGACTCATCATTTACTCAAGCTGATGTGAGTATTTTAGGGACGATACAAATCTTTGTCAGAGGAAAGAACAGATCGTTCCCCAGCAGAGGCCCTGGTAACATTGACAAAAGATGATAGTTCAATTACACAATACTTAGTTGTGGTGCTTAATAAAAATATGAATAAAATGAGAGCTTTTTGCAGGTATCTAATAATTACACCAGCTTATATTGCTTTTATAGAGCCCCCTCCCCCTGAGTCATGACGAGTGATGTGGCGTCCCCTGGTGGGAAAACGTTAAGGTCTCTGCGTTGGCAGCTGATATCCAGCAGCTGAGACCAGACAGCTATATTTACACAGTCATATCTTTTCTATTTGTAACTTCATTCGATATATTTTTAATTTTGAACTTTGGAAATTTCACCGTATAAGTTTTACAACAACAAAATATTCACATTTGACCTTCAAAATATAATATAGCTCCGAATATTCAGATAATGGGCCGATGCCATAAATAATTCATTATGGGTAATATTGCTATGCAGACTGTCTATAAATAGGCTGAAGCAGCAGAAGTGATTATTGTTAAAGTGCTGTTTATTTCATGGGGGGGGGGAAGGATTCACTGGGTGCCTCCCCATGACTGGAACAGCCCAAGATCAAGGTTCATGTGGAAATATTTATTTTAAAATTCAAGTTCAGCATCTTCACATGTAAGATTCTTAATTTCACTCAACCACTTTTTCCTCTTAAATAACTTGTACACAGATTCTTCAGCCTCCAAACGGATCAAATCTAAAAAGAGAGCACGGAAACGTACGGTTTGGCTCTGCAGGTTTCTGTCTGGCAGCTGTTGACTCATTCACAGCCAAACACTTCCATCAAACGAGCAGGTAACGTTATTGTGGAAAAAGACCCACGTATGTAACTTGTGTACTCTCAGATATCAACAGTCGGTCTGTCGCCTGTATCGACTCGGCAGCATGCACGGTGTTTATAAAAACACCAACCAGCTCAAAAATAGAAACTGCTCATTAGCTGGTAGGAGGTCCATCTGTGAGCTGTCCAAACTGTCCGTGTGAGTCTGTTGGGTAACGAGGGGGGTGCTGTCATGCGGTTGTCTCCCCTCGTTCGGTCCCTGTCCTTCGGTCCTAAGCAGGTAAATGTCGTTTCAACACGTCCTTGGCGTTGCCGGGCAACGTTTCGGGAAAGTTCACGTCAAACTCCACCACCAGATCTCCTCTCTGCTCTGGGTTTTTGGGTAAGGGGAGGCCCTGTCCGGCCACAGTCTTTCTCAAGCCGGGCTTGACGACGTCTGTGATCTTCATGTTGCACGTCTGGCCGTCTATTGTTGACACGGTAACCGAGCATCCGCACAGCGACTGGAAAGACAGAAACGCAACAGGTGGATCAACAAGAGAAGAGCCAGACGCACATGATCCACTGCAAATAGAACATGAAGTCAACCTCGATATTAGACAGTTTGCATCACAATGTATACATTCACATGTAGAAGAATCAGAATGATATTTAGTGCAATGAGCTGTGATCGACTGTGTCACATGAAACCAAGCAGCTCGTTAATTTGGACAACAGAGGTACTATCGAGTTTAAAAGATATATATATATGTTGATTTTAAATAGAAATATTAAATTTGGGCTTTATTCTTATGAGCACTAATGGTGGATGGTTTAGCCTGACTGATACACTAATTAACTAAACTAATTAAACATTTGAAAATGTGATGATATCTTCAATATTCTTTCTTACAGTGAAAACGTATACTATTTACCTTTTCTTTGGCTTTTCTCTTCTGCATTTAGTTTCCCCCCCAACCCCATTAAGTTAAACAGAATGAGTCAACTATGTCTATACATGCACACC
Source organism: Limanda limanda (assembly GCF_963576545.1). Lineage (NCBI taxonomy): Eukaryota > Metazoa > Chordata > Actinopteri > Pleuronectiformes > Pleuronectidae > Limanda > Limanda limanda. The sequence continues at coordinate 5,918,859 of NC_083648.1, read as the reverse complement.
TACATATATACATGTTGTTCCTCTGTATTTTTTCTGTCTGGCCATTATGCCAGCGATGATCTGCTGCTGTTTGTTTGCTGCAGCAGTCAAGATATTGAGAGATGAGTGATGAGGACAGTAAGAGGATCCATATAAGAACATCTTGTATCGTGTGTGTGTGTGTGTGTGTGGGCGGCCACCGCCTCTCTGTCCTCCCTGTGATCGAGCTCCTATTTCTCAATGCTGATGAACCAGATTACATAAGTACACACATTCAAAGTGTGTGTAGTTCCGTACTATGCTCACAGAGAGCGGCTGTACTTTCCAGGGAAAACAACTTCTCCGGCAGACTACTTACAGTTTATGGGTTGTGACCAGGCTGTTCAGAGCTAGCTCTCACGTAGCTGTGAGCTCGTTCTCATCGGACTCTATTAATACCTCTACACTCAGTCAGCTTGGGTGTCAAAGAGAAAGAGCCTCACCTGTCGTAAGCTCACGCGAACAGGATACACGATGTCGGAGCCTTCCCGCCTAAAGTGAGGGTGTGGCTTGTCCTTGATGACGAAAACTATGTCGGCAGGAATGGTGTTTGACGACTCGTCTCCCTCCCGCGGGAACGTGATCTTCGTCCCCTCTTTCCAGCCCCGCTTGATCTCGATGGTGAGAATCTTGTCCTCGTTGCGCATGGTCCTGCCGTCTGGGTTCAGCCTCTTGCGGGAGATCTTCATCCTCTTGGTGCAGCCGTGGAAGACCTCCTCCAGGGAGACCCTCAGGTCGTGGACGATGGCCGGGTCCTGCTTCCGGCGCTGCTGCCCGATGTGGCCGTCCCGGGGGAAGCCGTTCAGGTTGAAGCTGGTGAAGGAGCCAAAGGGGTCGTTCCCGTCCACCTCCATGTCATCGTCGTCTCGCCCATTGGCTTTACGCCCAAAGAACATCTCGAAGGGGTTTGAGCCGCCGAAGAACGTGGCGAAGGTGGCGTGAGGATCCCCGTGGAAGGTGTAGGTGAAAGTGTTGCCTGGTCCATCGCCAGTGGGTCCACTTCCTCCCTTGAGACCTGGTGGAAGAAGGAAGTGATTCATCAGTCATCCTGACGCTAATACTGTGGGAGAGTTTGATGCCATAAGTGACGCCTACTTTGACCACAGAGATGCACAATCCCATCTGCTGGATATGAGGCCAAATACTGACTTTAACATGTCGCTCCTGTATCAGCCATGAACTAACCAATCTGCTTTAAACTCAGAGACTTAATGATAAGTAGTAGTAGTAGTAGTTGTTAATATCATACATCGACCTATTCTGCTAACCAGTCCATTGATTTAATAATCTTTCAATCCAAATATCAAACATTAGATGCTTCCAACTTCTTTAAATTATTCAGGAGAATATTTATATATATATTTGTGTCATCAACCCTTTGTGGGACAAAACAAGACATTTGGACATTTGTCATTGTTTTTTGAGTGGTCATAAGAAAACACTTACAGCCGCCCTACAGTTGACTCATTGTTTTGAGATGACACATCAGAATCCATATCGGGAGACTGTAATCCTGTTTGATCAAACTACCTGCACCACAGCAGAGACTGTAGTAAGGTACTGTTTAAAGGATATTCAGGAACTCTTTCGGGGTCAAAGTCTCAAAATCTCCTGTTTAAAAAATAAAACTCAATGGGTTTGTCCAGTGCCAACGTTAAAGATCTTGTATTTGTCCCCAATACAGTCCACATTTGGATGCTCAGTTTGCTGCGTGGCATGAGTGGGCTCAGCTTCTCAAGGAGGCCGTCTGTGACACACTCCCAGGTTCATGTCTGGGCTTCTTCTTGCGTACCTGCACGCTTTACTTTGAAAATACACCTTTTTATTCCTCATACACTTCTAATATTCCTCCTGCTTCCTGGTGAAATCATAATATGTCACCTTTTAATTCTGAATTCAAGCCTGTAGAGATGATCTGGGCTCTTTTCTTGTCTTTCATACCTCCAACATGCTTCCCACACAGCACCATCTGGACTACTAATGACACCGGCTTGCTCAGAAACTACAGTGTAGGTGCCACACACTGCACAGAAAGCTTCATTACACTGGTTTCTCCCACTGAAGCAGCCTCATAATGGGACATTTTTGCTTTTTGTAACATAGCTGCAGATATAGAATAACAGGATGATACTGGGAAGCTGTTTTCTGGGCCTGCTGACTTGAATAAAAACCAGCTGAGCTCTACATGCAACCATCCAGCTTTAATAACGGTGCATTGACACCGGGCTGAATATATAGGCAGTGATTCCAAAGCATGCACATTTACCTTCCTCTCCATACTGGTCATAAATCTCCTTCTTCTTCGGATCACTCAGGACTTCATAAGCCTCCGCGATCTCCTTGAATTTCTCCTCGGCGGATGCAGACTTGTTTTTGTCCGGGTGCCATTTCAGCGCCTGTTTTCTGTAGGCTTTCTTCACGTCCTCCTCCGTGGCTCCTTTAGAGATGCCCAGGGTTTTGTAGTAGTCTTTACCCATTTCTCACGTATCCCAGGAAAAGAAGGATGAGAACGATAAGCGGGGTAGGTCCCTGAGAGAGAAGCCGGTGGAGGGGAGCTGGTCGACGGATGGATGGGATGTGACAGATCGGCCTCAGACAGACTCACGCTGCGGGATGAGGAGCATCGAGAGGCGGAGAGTCGACGCCGAGGAGCCGGTGGCGTTTCTCTGGATGACTGGAGGAGGCTCTTTAAATAACCTCAGCTCCCTCCCTGCATCCTCAGAGCCAGAGTCAAGTGTGACACCGCCAGTCTGAGTGTTTCCGGTGAGAGAGAATAAAGCAGCTGCAGGTCGTTCACATGGAAAGTTGTGTTTCATTTCTGTGAATAAGATTTGCATAAAATTGTACACAAATTAGAAATAAGGGTATCCTTTTCATCGTCACTTTTAAATTGAAATTGTTGGTTTATCTGTTGAAATAGAAATGTTTTAATTTGATCGAATAACTGCTGTAGTGGAATGGTCACATAGGTTATGTATTATTTAAGCAAAAGCTGGTAACCACTTAGCTTCTCAGGTAATAATACAATTAATAATATAACACCTTTATTACAAACATTTTTAAATATTAATATACAGTCTATTCTATATGAAAGTGTTCTCTGGTAATAATACAGTTCAGCATTGAATTGGAGTCAGTGGGTCACATGACAATGAAGCTATTGAAGAATAAATAAATAATATAACATAGAACACAAATAGTTTTTGAAATATTATTATTCATATTAAATATCAGAAACTCTAAGATAATGAGAGAAGCAATGTTCTTTATTTAGGGTACAATGCAATACAGCATCAGTAGAAATACAGTCCGTGTGTCACGTAACGTGGAAAGTAAAGAACATCTTAAATATTAATATTCATATAAACCAAATCTGAGGTAACAGACGTGTATGTGCCTTTGTGGTTTTTATTGATGTCTTTATGAACTTGACATGACAGACGAAAACCTGGTCTTATTTTGAAAAGCTGTTTCCGGGTTTGCTCTATCTACTTCAGTCCAACTCGACACTTTGCTCCGGAATTCAGAGGTTGTTTCTAGAAAGCGAACGGTGGGGGGCGTCCCTGACCAAACCTGGCTCCTCTGCACATCATCCAGGTGAGAGGTGAAAACACACACACACACACACACACACACACACACACACACAAACACACACACACACACACACACACACACACACACACACACACACATAGGTTCATTGCATGTCATTTAGACACACACTTTTTGTGAAGTATGACATGAGACGAGTTCCATATTATGTGTTAATTATGACATGAGTAAAACAATGATACATACAAGAAGGAAAATTATATAGAACTTGATACGGATAACTAGATAAATATATAGGATAAGCAATAGTACTTTTACCACTAAATAATAATGATAATAATAATATTTCCTTTGCCTATACCTTTGTACTTGAGTGAAGTGTCTCTCTCTCTCTCTCTCTCTCTCTCTCTCTCTCTTTCTCTCTCTCTCTCACTATGTGTGTGTGTGTGTGTGTGTGTGTGTGTGTGTGTGTGTGTGTGTGTGTGTGTGTGTGTGTTTTATCCAGAACATTCCCATTGTATCCACTTGGCTCAACACATCAAAGCCTTAACAGTGAAGGTTTATTTTCTCTCTCTCAGTTGTAGAATTACATACATTTCTCTTTATTTATTTTACTGATTTATTGATTCCAACCCTCTGTGTGTGTCTGGAAACTCTGTCACCAGGTCCACAAATAGCTCAGTGGCCACTTAAACCAGAAACTGATGATGGGCCCTCGGTGGCTTCTCCTGCAGCAACAGCGCCACCTGCTGCCCCACAGGGAGAGTGGGGTTCTTCTCTCGGAGCCAATGATCAGAGCTCATAACGCTGCATCGCCTCTGGTTCCTGCCAATGAGTCAGCGTCCGTGCAGAGCTGCAGGTGAATTAGCTCTGCTGATGATCAATGCTTCATCTCTCTCCTGCAGCGGATCACACGCTGCATTCTGCTTTTTGCATTTTTTTACAACCTGAATATCTAAAAAAAGAACATTTTCCTCAACAACCATGGATCAGTTCCGTGGGCTATTTGTCAAACTGGACCAAAACAAAGATGGATTCATATCAGTGACAGAGCTGCACAAAGAAATGAGCAAGTTTGGGATCAACTCGGCAGATGGAAAGGCCCAGGTAATGTTTTCATGATCTTATTTCCCTACTGTACTTATCTGGGTCAGGGTTTTTCTTTTCATTCATTCATTCATTCGTTTTCCCTTCTAGAATATCATTGATTCTTATGATAAGAACAAAGATGGCCTCCTGGATTATAAAGAGTTCCTCGGCTACATGATGGACAGAGAGAAGAAATGGAAAATTTACTTTCATGACCTTGACAAGAACAAGTGTGGTGAGTAGTTATATTTGCCGTTGAGAAAATGTTCATATTGCTCAAGGAAACATAAAAAACATTAATGTCATTACTGGGCTTGTTAAAAACACACAGTAAACACAAATATGTATGTTTGTTTTTGAATAATTACACCGACAGTTGTGTTGTCGTGTTTAGAATAGAATGTGCTCTTCTGCAGGTGTAGAAGATGTATAGTCCTGACTGAGCATATTCTTTATAAACTGCTATAAATGTATAATTTCAGTCTGTTATCAAGGTCAAACCAGAAAGTAAGCCATGCTAACCCAGGAAGTGTTTATAGTACACTGCAGACTCCACACTAAACATAGCTCCGGCCTCTGGTCTTTGCACTCAGGTGTTCAGTGTCACTTCCCAGAGAGGTTGCGTGCCATCATACAGTCGTAAAGTTCATACAGTACATACAGTACATACAGTTTTCTGTTTGTAATTGTGTGCATTTCTTCTCTGATCAGGGGTGATTGACCAGGAGGACGTCATTTGTTTGTTTAAGGAGATAGGAGTGGTCATTTCAAAGCCGAATGCAAAAAAAATAATACAAATGTAAGAACCTCATGGACTCATAATTACATGTGAACAAATGCTTTACAACAATAATCCATTGGGTTCTAACTGAGTTCCCAACACTGATGTGATGCACGTTTTACATTTCACTGGTGTCACTTTAAATAAGGAATCCTTACATTGTGGCTGATAAATCATTTATTATTTTATTAATTGATGAAGTTTGGGTAGCCAGATCTAGGTATGGATTCTGTCCTAACCTTTATTTTGTAACCGCCGACTTCATGACTCATTGTAGGTTGGAAAATCCACATATCTTTATTAATGAAGGGAGGAAGATAAGATGGAACACCGGCCTTTATTGTCAGTCTGAAATATAATGTCTTATTACTGCACAGTGACAAATCTATCACTCATTAATCATTAATAAAGACAGTAATAGCAACATTGAATGCATAGACCTCGGTAAAGTGACTCTAGGATCATTATCAAATGAAGATGATTTACTTCACACAGTGAATATTTTCTGTGTTTGTGTTTGTTTGTGTGTGTGTGTGTGTATGTGTGTGCGTGCGCATGTGTGTGTGTGATTCTATGGCAGGATGGACAAGGACAGTTCCATGACAGTGGACTGGGGCGAGTTCCTGCACCACGTCATCCTCAACCCTGTGGACAGCATCGGGGAGCTGGTGACCTCATGGAAACACCAGCTGGTAAGACAAGCAGTGTCACTTTTGTTTGTATCATTATACAGTAATTAAGAAGATGGTAAATGTGATTCCTCATTTGTGCATCTGCAGGTTTTCGATGTCGGGGAGAGTCGTGCGATGCCCCTTGAGTTCCCTGAGGAGGCGTCTGGCTTCGGTGCTTGGCGGACGTTTGTCCTGGCAGCAGGTCTCGCTGACGCTGTGTCCAGGACTGTGACGGCGCCCATCGACCGCCTTAAGACCCAACTTCAGGTCAGTTCCATGGACAGGTGCATGGCGCTGATATATTTAGTGATGAACTGTAAGTTTATCCTAAAGTTCTCACTTTCTTTTTAAACATCACTTTAGCGACAACTAGAGCTGCAGAGCTTCTCTGACTCTGCATGACCCTAAAGCGTGTTTAAGTAAGGTTTTTAGATTTCAAGGTGAAGTTACATTTGTTGTGCTTATTCATAGCCCTCATTTGTTCAGCTGCTTTGAGTACAAGTCCACTTACTAATCTTCAGAGCTTTCAACCACACCTACAATGTGTTTTATCTGATGACAACAGACCATAAGATGCAATTTGATAAAAAGATAAGAATGAATGATGTCAGTTACCATTGCATAATGTAATCTTTGCGTCTTCAGTGAAGCATTAAACTTCAACTCTTATATTCTTATTTGTTGTCTGGATTCTCTCAGAAAAGGCAACTTTACGAACACATTATAAAGCTAGAAATTCAACAACAAGTGTTTTTGTAATACATCATCCATTGTAAGTTGAGTTGAAAGGTTGTTTTATTGTCTCAGGGTGTAAAGATGGAAAGTTATCAACCTACCCAGCCTTGTTTTACATCATCTATCTTTTCCTGATATGAGAACACCATTCACTTTACAGCTCACTGTGTACAGCCTATCATTAACATGAGAAAGAGAATGGGTCAAGTATTCACTTTACATGTGAGACCCTGTTATCTTTGCAGCATTTGAACACATATCGCCCCTAAAACTGTTGTGAATATATCTGAGTTTTATTGCCTGACGGTCTCCTGTGCACTCTGCAGGTTCATGGATCCAAGGCCTTCTCCCAAGGCTTCCAGGAGGTGAGAGCAGGCGGTCTGCGGTCGATGTGGCAGGGCAACGCTGTCAACGTGCTGAAAGGAACGCCGCAGTCCACGCTCCAGTGTCTTATCTACGCCCAGGTCAGGCTTACAGGATGAATTATTGAGAAACCAGTGTCTTGTTTCTGACCGACGTGGATGCTCAGAGCTTCTCTGCTCTGTCCAGATGAAGGTCTACACCCAAAACCGAACCCAGGAGCCTCTGACGGTGCAGCAGCGCTTCGGGTTGGGCTGCGTGTCCGGGGCGGTGGTTCACGCTGCCTTCTACCCTTTAGAGGTATCAGAGATCAGTGGCAGGTCTGAGTGCTTTAACATTTCTGTCCTGTCCCCAATCATTTATTTATATATTGGGTTATAAGGTTTAATGTCAGTAGGTCACATTAAAGGGACTCTTACCTTTGTTGCATTTGAGAATTACAGCACATTCAAATCATCCCGCCTTCCTCCAATGCCCCACCCCCTCGTTCCCATCCGCGGTGTTTTTTTGAAGAAACTTTATTTACAAGCAGACTTACAATCTACTGCCTCCGCGCACACACGTGAGTTTTTGTTTACCAAAGCAATGGATTCGGTAAGTTATATACATTTACATTCACATATGATGACGGGCCCGAATGCGCCACAAGAAGCAGACGGAAAACCTGCATGTCCATGCAGCAAACAGACAGGTCTGTCGGCCAATAAGGTCCTTCGGTCCGAAGAATTGTATTGGTTGAAGTTTTCACTAAATATTATGAGAGTGAAATAATTGTTTTTTTTTTTTACTCCTGGTGGGTCTGTCTTGCATTTTAGAGTGTCATTACCTTATTAATACCAATTTAACCTCATCCAAAAAAAGTGTAAAAATGCAACAAAGGTAAGAGTCCCTTTAATGAGGCTTTGGTTTATTTATTTGGGTTTATTGTGTCAGTGGTGGAGGTTGAGTTGAATAATCTCTCTCATTCTATCTGCCACTTCAGGTGTTGAAAGTGAGACTGAACCTGCAGCAAATTGGAACTTACCACGGCATGGTGGCCTGCACCCGCTCCATTTACAGACAGGAGCGTTTGTCCTCGTTTTACAGAGGATTCAAACCCAGCATCATGTGCATGATCCCCTACGCAGGCGTGGAGTGTGCAGTTCACCAGGTGAGACAGAACCAAAAACTCAAAGATTTAAACACTTTTTCATCTGACAGATTCGAGCTGTAAACATTTTCTTTGTGTTGCAGTCGATTATGAACTGGGCGAAGAGCGATCCAGCCTACAACAGTGACTCCAAACTGTTCTTCTTCAGTTTCGTGGCCTTTGCCTCTGGACAAATGACCAGTTACCCACTGGCAGTGATCCGCACGCAGCAGCAAGCTCAGGGTAACAGTTGTATTTGGTTTAACACGGTTAAGCTTTTTCTGCACAATCTGAGAACATGTTTTCCTCATCATCATTTCTTTGTTTTGCAGCTCTCAGCTCTGCCTCAAGTCCAGCTTCTGGCATTTTACGAGGACTTATTGGTATATATGAAAGACATGGACTGAGAGGATATTACAACGGCATGGGAGCCAGCTTTGTCCGGGCTGTTCCTTGTGCCTTGATAAACTACACTTTGACTAGGAAGTTTGAAAATGTGTTTTCTTCCATGGAGTCCTGAGGTTTGGCAGAAATTATGTTTTCTGTGCATGCTGTGATTTAGTTTTTAAACATCTTGTTTCAGGGACATCATCAGGAACATGAGGATAAATACAAAAACCCTGGACTGTTGTCAATGTGAACTGAGTGAAAATGACTGGATCTAAAAAACCTGCAAAAGTCAAATCTCTGAGATGTGAATTATCATGTGATACAGCTTTTAATGCCTCTGTAGCTTTTTGACTCAGGTTAGAGTTCTTCCCTCTGACAAGGACCATGAGACGTGGTGAAGTATTTGAAAAACCATAAACCTCACTGAGAGCTGACGCATACTTGACTTGAAATTTACAATGTGACTGTGATATAATAAAGTGTAGTCAGTGTCCATGTACGACTGAACTGTGTAAATGAGGAAATGTGTGAAAGTGCGAGCTGTATAATAAAATATAACATTTTATATCATAGCAGGGGTCAGACATCTTGTTTCATTTAACAGAGTCAGCAGTGTTCTGAGTTTCTTTGTTTTGACTTTGACTCGAGTGCATCCTACAGGTCTGTGCACATTTGTGTAATTAAACTTTGATAATTTCGAAAAATTGATGCAGGTATGTTCTGGCCATTTTATCTATGTAACAAACCAAAACAAGTTTATGGTGGGGCAGCCAGATCTAAAGGAAGTTAGTTCTAAATAAGAAACATTAATTGCTTTAATGTCTGAATACTGAAAAAAAACAGAAAAGAAAGATCAGCAGAAAAATCCAAATATGAGTCGATTCATTTGTAGTTGTTTAAGGTAATAAGTAATTAGGTTTTCATAATACTTTATATACTTGAGCTCAAATTAAAATAAATCTGAACAATACTTTACCAATCCCAGATTAACAACCACTGTACTTTGAATTTGGACTATAGATTATCAATTTAAATTTAAAGACTGTTTGAAACACAAGTTTTAGACTTGACAAATATTTAATTTATTTATGAAAAAAAACAAAACAATGGGAAACTTTAGAGTTTGCATCAACATTTTTTTCGTAATTTTTTTTTATTTTTACATTTTGTTTATATTATAATGACGTCATCGATAATCAAAGGTAACCACACAAAAAAAACTATAATTCTGTTTCAATGTAATTTGATCCGGAGGCGTTAACCAACCCACTTTACCAATCCCAGATTAACAACCACTGTACTTTGATGAATTCGGACTATGAGTATCAATTTAAATTTAAAGACTGTTTGAAACACAAGTTTAAGACTTGACAAATATTTAATTTATTTATGAAAAAAAAAACAATGGGAAACTTTAGAGTTTGTATCTACATTTTTTTTCATAATTTTTTGTGATTTTTACATTTTGTTTATATTATTATGACGTCATCGATAATCAAAGGTAACCACACAAAAAAACCTATAATTCTGTTTCTATGTAATTTGATCCGGAGGCGTTAACCAACCCAAATCTCGCGATACTTACCACGCCATGACGAGAGTTGCCTCCACTTCCCGGGGATGAAAGCCGCCATCTTGTCGCGCCGAGCATCAGAAGAAGACATGGCTGACTACAGCAACGTGGCTCCCCCGTCCTCTAACTCCGGTGGCGGGATGAACGACGCTTTTAAAGATGCTCTGCAGCGAGCACGACAGGTAGGAAGACCCGTAAGATCATTTCATACTTGACTTATACCAATGTTGATGATTCCTGTGACATTTTTTGGTGTTTTTCTGCTGTCGCGCACGTTGGGGGGGGCCAGTTGATGCTAAGCTAATGCTAAAACCGACGACTCACGTTACGCCACATTGCGGACGGGGAGGCAGCCATTTCGAGCTAGAACTCGGGCTGAAATGGATAAATACACGAATATAAGTGGGTTACACAACCGTAACCCTTCATTAATAACAATATCATCCATTAATTTAAGTTAAATGCTCTACTTTAGTCAGTGGAGGCTTCCGGGCAGTGACGGACATCGTGACGAAGGCCTACACGTGTCGTGTTACTTCAAAGCCACCAGACAAAGAAAAACACAAGAGAACTAAACCGTCGTTTTTCTTTCGACTTCCTCTTTTTTCAGATCGCAGCGAAGATCGGAGGCGATGGCGTTGCGGCTCCTCCATCGAACGAGTTCGGCTACGGAGGCCAGAAAAGGCCCCTGGAGGACGCTGGTGGGTATTTTCCCATGCCTAACCTGAATATCGGTCAGTGGCTCAAATCGATTCAATGAAAGTCTTGATAGATGATGCTGTGCCTGCCCGTGTGTGTTTTAGCAGCTACTTCATTATAGTCTAATATAGATCATGTTAATCTACAGATAAAACTGTGTAAATATCAAAGTGTTTTTTTTGCTAAGTAGTTATCTAACATCACTACTAACCAGGCTGAAGCAGTTTGTTCTCCTGTGGTCGATGTTGGATGTGTAGATTCTAGCATGTGGTTGTGGTTCTCACAGCTTTTATCTAATCAATGTGTGATTTGACTGTGGAATCTAGGTATTGGTTTAGTAAGTGTTGTGCTCACATTCTCAATTTGAGCACACACACACGTGGCTTATCACTTCCAGGGTTTATCTACACGTTGGAAGTGGTAACGCATGGTTTTTACAATGGTTTATCTGGGGCCAAGGCACTGTGGTGGTGGGGGGTTACTGGTCTAATACTACCGGCCATTTTAAAACATGCATCCACACATCTCATTATTTTGGCCAAACACGGGTTGTTTTTCACAGCACACCAGGTATTGGCAAGAAAAATGCACATGTAGCAGCTGCTGTGTCCTGCAATGATCTCTACCATTTAATGGGATTTCTCTATGAGCTATACCAGGAAACTGGTGAATGATCTGACTAATTTTTAGCTAACCTGTGTCAGATTTAAGTTTTGTCCACAGTAAAGTTGTAAGAGGACAGAAAGAACATGTTCTCTTCTTTTAACTCGTTTCCCTAACAGCAGAACATGAGACATTCGTCTACCGAAACTCCTACAGGTTTCACTTGGCCATTCAAAGGCTAATTCATGCTCGCTCTTCACAAAATGCATTATGCAAGCAGCCTTTATACCTTTATATCATTATACAGTTCCTCGCCAAAAAGGCCTTAGTTACGCTCCATTCAAAGAGAAAATTGTCTGAATGGACGCAGTTCCTTAAGTAATGGAGCTGAAAAATTACACAGGCCTATGTTTTATTATACCATATTAGTCTCAACAGTCAGGGAAACAGCCAAGACCTAAAACAAAGGTCCTAGTTTCAATGCAGTTAAAATGTGGATGGTCAATGATGAGAACTCATGCACCACGCTGAGAAGCTGATGTAAAAACCAACCACAAGTTCTGAGACCTGAACACACAAACTATTTACACAATCTCAATCACTAGTAATTGTTTAAGTTAAAACCTCTGCCACTATAGTGTCTAGTTGCCCCATAGATCTTTCATATAATTATAGAAACTGTAAAATTTGAATGATCCACATTGATGGCTAGTACAACTTAAAGTAAATGTACTGAATAAACTGGTGGCCTTTTTTCAAACCCTGATAGTAGTGTGATTAGAGGGTTTTAATAACAGATACTTATTCTGGTTATTGTGTCGTGTTGTCACAGACCAGCCAGAGACGAAGAAAGTGGCTACAAGTGATGGTAAGTGAAGCAATGATGCCATGGTGGAAGTGATGGCTCATCACATCACTGTAATTCTTGATAATTCTCCACTGAAACTAATTGTCATTAATTGGTGGATGACTTACACCCATAATGCGTTTTTACTGCTAATGTTTTGCATCGTATTTTTTGCAGCCTTTTCAGGAATGGGAGGGATGGGGGGTGCCCCAAGGTAAGCAACACAGGTTGAATATAAATGTTTACCAGTTACACTACATATATTTTTATGTTCATGATTAATCTTTGCACTCGTCATTCTTAGGTCACTGTCAGAAGAGTACAAGGTCCCAGATGGAATGGTCGGCTTCAGTAAGTTTGTCATTTAAATAGTTTACACATAAGCACAATTAATTTATGGCTTGGATTGCGTTTTAACACTTCCCCACCCTCTTGTCTAGTCATTGGAAGAGGGGGCGAACAAATATCACGTCTGCAGCAGGAATCTGGCTGTAAAATACAGATTGCCCCTGGTAGGTCTGGTATTTTTGCTGATACTGAGATATCAGATTCAGTCATTTATGAATGGTTTGTATTAACGGCTCCTCCTATGTGTTATAGACAGCGGTGGAATGCCAGACAGGTCGGTGACGTTAACGGGACCACCAGAAGCAATCCAGTGAGTATCCAACCTTTGGTGAAAATCTTGGTGTAAAATTTCTATCACAGGCTCAATTGGTTCCTTTTGAAGAGTTCCAGAAAGTGCATGACGGCCATTTTTATTCCATCAGGGGTGCAAAGAGACTACTATCAGAGATTGTTGAGAAGGGACGTCCAGCTCCAGCGTTCCATCACAACGATGGTCCAGGAATGACTGTTCAGGAGATCATGGTCCCTGCCTCTAAAGCCGGACTCGTCATTGGAAAGGGTGGAGAAACCATCAAAAGCCTTCAGGTGAGTGTTCAGCCTGTGGTCTGAAGTAGACTTATAAAACAAAGGCGTTAAGAGAAGTGTCAATTGGAAAAACATTAACTGAATAAATGTTGTTTCTCTTGACCTGAAGGAACGAGCCGGGGTGAAGATGGTCATGATCCAAGATGGACCACAAAACACAGGCGCAGACAAGCCACTTCGAATTTCAGGAGAGCCCTTTAAAGTTCAGGTAGGCCATTGTCCACAAGACCATTGCATTCACAGCACAAACACATAACACAAGTCAAAGGTTCTTCAATGTAGTTATAGTAATGGTCAATGATGAAAAATCATGCACCACGCTGAGAAGCTGATGTATAACCCCAACCACAAGTTCTGAGACCTGAACACACAAATATTTAGACATTAATCTCAATCACTAAACATTGTGAAAGACAGAGTGTTGATGAGATGTTGTCATGATTCTGTTCCCCTCAGCAAGCCAAAGAGATGGTCATGGAGCTGATCAGAGACCAGGGCTTCAGGGAGCAGAGGGGCGAGTATGGTTCGAGAATTGGAGGAGGTGGAGGAGGAGGCGGCGGTGGAGGAGGCGGCGGCGGCAGTAACAATGGAGGAGGAGATAGCTTGGATGTGAGTGTTTGTATAAGTTACTTCTTTTATATTTCGGCATGGTTGTTCCGCACCATCTTATGTTTGGTTTTGTCTCATCATTTAGGTCCCCGTGCCCCGGTTTGCAGTCGGTATCGTCATTGGCAGAAACGGAGAGATGATCAAGAAGATACAGAATGACACGGGCGTCCGGATTCAGTTTAAACCAGGTGAGTGTTAACTTAAAGTCACAAAGATCTGAATAAAGAACTTTAGATGCAGTTAATATGGTCAATGATGAAAAATCATGCACCACGCTGAACAACTGATGTCAAACCCAACCACATGTTCTGAGACCTGAAAAAATACTAAGAATTTAGACGTCCTTATATTAGCATTTTCCCAGTATGTGAGAATCTAATCTGAATTGGCTCTAATCACTGTATTTTCCACCTCAGATGACGGCAGCACACCAGACAGAATAGCACAGATCATGGGACCCCCTGACCAGGCTCAACACGCAGCAGAGATCATATCTGACCTGCTGAGGAGTGTCCAGGCTGGAGGACCCCCAGGTCATGGTGGTGGTGGTGGGGGTGGTGGCGGCAGAGGGCGTGGCCGTGGGCAGAACAACTGGAACATGGGGCCCCCTGGTGGCCTACAGGAGTTTACCTTCACGGTCCCAACAATGAAGACCGGCCTCATCATTGGAAAAGGTAAGCGGTGCCTCGACATCAGTGCTTTGTTGTATCACTGATCATTCAGATATAATTATTTTCCTCAGTAAGGATGTAAATAAATGGAAAGAACATCAGCTATTCAAAGGCTAATTCAATTGCTCTACTAAAAATGCATTATGCAAGCAGCCATTATACAGCACCTGGTAAATAGGCCCTAGTTACACCTAGTTACGCTCTCCTCAAAGAGAATATATTCTGTCATGATGAATGGACAAACCGTCCTTACATAATATGGCTAAACTATTACACAGGCTTATTTTTTTATAACATAAGTATTTAAGCTTTGTCACAAATATCAGAGAAACCACAATGACCTAAAACCAAGGTCCTTTCAATGCAGTACAAATTTGGACGGTCAATGATGAAAAATCATGCACCACGCTGAGAAGCTGATGTATAACCCAACCACAAGTTCTGAGACCTGAAAACACAAATATTTAGACAATCTCAATCACTAGTACTATTGGTCAAAGGGATCTGGGGATTAAATGTCCCTTAACTGCACATGTTCTTGACTGGGCTTCATGTTACAGTACAACAACTTTTAAATCTTCCTCTTGAAAAGAAAGTTAAGGAAACACTTAAGGAGAAGGCATTTCCCCGTTGTAATGTGTTAAATCTTAATTGCTCCAGGTGGTGAGACAATCAAAGGCATCAGCCAACAGTCCGGAGCCAGGATTGAGCTGCAGAGGAATCCTCCACCCAACGCTGATCCCAACATCAAAATGTTCACAGTCCGAGGCTCGCCCCAACAGATCGACTACGCCAGGCAGCTGGTGGAGGAGAAAATCGGAGTGAGTTACTGGGTGTAGTAGAAAAAACCTCATAGTGACGTTTGACTAGTGTATGTTATTAAATGACTTTGTGTTTTCAGGGACCAGTCACACCAATGGGCGGCCCACATGGGGGACCTGGTCCACATGGAGGCCCAGGCCCACATGGTCCTCCTGGGCCACCTGGCCCCCCCGGGGCTCCCATGGGTCCATACAACCCTGGACCATATAACCAGGGACCTCCAGGGCCACAGTAAGTACAGTTAACCTCCGTGTTTGATTTTCATCTTTTTAAAAGTTCTGTGACAATAATGTCGAAGGATTTGAAGCATGTGCAAGATGTATAATTATTCCTTTTCCTCAGTGGTCCACCCGCACCTTACCAGCCTCAGGGATGGGGCAATGGCTACCCACACTGGCAGCAGGGACAACCTGATCCAAGTAAGTACCTGCTCTAGGTTGATTATTGAGTTTAGTCTGATTTTAGTTTGCTTTCATCAGCACATGAATTTATAAAGGTTTCAAATCAAGAAATTCTTTCCTAAAGAGGAAACTGAAGAGACCCTGGTGATGGTTTATGTTTTGGACAGTTGGAACTCAATGTTTGGTCCCATTTGTTGTAACCAGACGTTTCTGGTCCAGATAAGGCAGCAGCTGATGCCAATGCAGCAGCGTGGGCCGCCTACTACGCTCAGTACGGACAACAGCCACAGACGCCCATGACTCCAACGAGTGGCGCTCCCGGCACGACTCAGAGCAACGGCCAAGGTAATACATTTCTTCCACAGTTTGCCGAGCGTTGGTGCTTCTAGAGGAACTGTTACAGACGAGGGTAGATCAGTGTAGTTTATTAGATTTACTTCAGTAGTGCCCTTTGCCCATGTCTGCCTGGTGCCTCTACCAGGAGACAGTTGGTTTGGTTTCCCCTTTTCAAATGACTTTGCTTTTGCGGAGCACCTTTTTTTTATATTACGCAAGGGACAGGACAGTTTTCTCCACCATCCCTAGACTGAAAGCCCGACCCAGGCAGGTGGAGGACAAACCACTGCGAGAGATTGACTGAATTACAAGTACCGTTTTTTTTAACAGGTGACCCACAGGCTGCAGGTCAGAGTGGACAGGCAGATTACTCCAAGGCCTGGGAGGAATATTACAAGAAAACCGGTATATGATCGTAGTTTCAGTGTACACCTACTGACACAAGACAGTCTAAACAGCCCGTCAGCTTCTTTTTCAGGTCTGGGTATTTGTCATTATCGCTGGCCTGCTGTGGAGCGTTTTCAGAGTGCCTCCACCTGGTTTGACATTTGACGCCTGTGCTGTTTAGACTGCAACACTTTGTTTATCTCCAGGACTGAGCTGTCGACACAGAACCACCTTATGAGCTTAGAGTAGCTTATTCTCTAGACAATCATAGGGCTTTATCCACACTGATGGCAAACTATTCTTACGTTGCATGACTCTTACTGCCACTGAATGTGTGTAGATTTAAATGTTTGATTTGAAGGTTCTTCTTTCAAAAAACCCTTGGATGGCTTGTCACATTCCTCACTTCTCTTTACAGGTCAACAGAGTCAACAACCTCAGGACTACACGAAAGCCTGGGAGGAATATTACAAGAAGCAAGGTGAATACTCCTCTTAGGGATCACACCTAATTGATTTAGTATTTTCCTCCCTCCCCTTGTGGCTGAATTTTTTTTATTGGACTACTCAACTCTTATTGCTGCATTTGGTTGCAGTGACTGCACACAAAACTTTTATTTTCTAATGCAATTAGGATTTTTACCATTGTCATGCTGGTGTTATGTTTTTTTATAAAGGGAAAATTATCCCAAATCATTTTGCAATATGTGTAGCAAATGATTAAAGATTTAACTGTGATCCTCGTGTAAAGACTGATTAGACTTAAATTAGTCAAATAAAAAAAATAAACGTTCGTAATGTGATCGTTTTTTCCTAATGAGTTTTACTGTGAAGAGTCTTGATTAAACCGACTCTACGAGCTGAGGTCAGGGTTAAGTCAAAGTCTGCAAAATTGTGAATGTTAACTTAATTAATACTTTTTTTGGCCGTCATGTATCATCAGATATAATATATTTTACAGGAATATTGCAGAAGTCTAGCTAATGGCCACTACCCTTGACATGATGTGTAGACCGTGATCTGTTATTGATCCATTTATCTATTTTCTGCTGCTTAGTCTGGAACAGTGATGTACGTCCCTGTGTGGAGTCAGTTCTCCTATTGAACATAGAATTCAATAGTTTAAAAATGTCCCATCAGTTCCCAATAATCTGCTAAGTCCATAATTAGTCAGACCTCTTCCTGGGAGGTGGATGTTGATGTGGGCGGCTGCGTTACTCCAGCAGCTCTCTGTAGTGGAGCTGCTGCTTTCCCAGCCGCCCTAGAACAAGCAAAGAAGGTATCTGACTCACCAGCGCGAGATGTCTGTGTTGGGTTCGTTCCCCTTCTTACATGTTGTCCTCTGGGAACATGAAAACCTTTTTGTCCTTAAAGTCTGGAACCAGTTTGAAAAATGACAATATCAATAAACTGGTAAAATACTAGACTTAACCGTTTCCAGTCAATTCATAGTGCCAACTCTGCTCTCAACTAAGATGTGAGAGGCTTTTGTTAGTGGCGTTTGGTGTTAGACATTCGTCAGTTGTCGGTCGAACATTTAAACTTTTTCACACTACAATACAAGAATAGTAAGTATTAACACATAAAGAAATCGCGTGTCCTCAATCGATCTATAAAGAAACACATTTAGCCTATCCATAGACGTGTTCCCTACGCAGAGCCCTACTACGTACCCTGATGTGCACCTTCCAAAAACTCTAACCATGCATTGAGGTGACCCGGGACTCGAGAGCTGTGATTGGTCCACTGGGTATCTCTGCTTTCTGGCAGACTGGCCACTTGAGTTCATTTAAATTAATGATTTATCATCTTCCACACGATCTGCTTGGTAACACTCGCCATCGTTGTGAAGTAAAAAATACAAATTTGTAAATAAGCCGACCAAAACACACGCAACACCATTGTAAGAATTCTACTGCCCCTAGTGTTTCGAAGGTGTAATGGCAGCGCAACTCGCACACCTACGCACAACTATGAATGGTCCTCCAGTTCTGGTTCGATGGTCTTCTAGGGACTTAATGGGCTTCCACCTTCGAGTGTGTAGCTCCACCTCAGTCTAATGGGACATGAGTAATAAAAACACTAAATGACTTCATTCACATGTGTGTTCTGGTCTTTGCCCCTCCAGGTCAAGCGGCCCCTCAGGCCACAGCAGCAGCGGCAGCCACCCAGCCCGGAGGCCAGCCTGACTACAGCGCTGCCTGGGCGGAGTACTACCGGCAGCAGGCTGCGTACTACGGCACCAGCAGCCCTCAGGCGATGGGTGCAGCACCACAAGCCCCTCAGGTACACCCCCGATAAGAATCTGCTCGCCACAATCATGTTTACTCAGTAGTTTGGTGCCGTAACCTCCTTCCTCCCCAGGGTCCTCTCAGGGAATCCGGTGGCTGCTGCACGTACACAAACTTAACCGACACACAACTTCCTTCCTAAACAGGTTTTTTAACTATTTAATTTACGGAAGCTGAGTCCACTTTCCGCTGTTAACATGCCATGTATCTTCTATGTATTTCTTCTGCACAGGGCCAGTAATGTGAAGCGGACATAAAGTAAATGCTACATTGTCGAAACAAAATCCTTTGTTAAATGTTTGGATGCAGACGCCTTGATGAAGATCTTAAATTTCCTTGGTTTCAAAGCGTTTCACACAGATGGCAGATCTCCCGGCGAACTTGTCCACTCTCTTTTTGTTTTTGTTTATTTTTTCTTCTTGTAAATGCTTTGTTTTTAGTGAGTTAATTATACATATGGTCATTCCAGTCCTGTATCTGCATTAAATGTGGTTAGAACTCATGTTTATTGAACTGTTGACATTACCTTGTAAATCATCTCAGTTTTAAAAATGCTATTTCCTGTTGTGTTTTTGCAATAAAACAAACTGAAACCTCCTGTGTTGGTAAGTTGGGGGTGGTTACAGAACCAGACGGGTGGGCGGACATCAATTTGATGAATGTTGTTTTTACCTGAGGGGCGGGGGGGGGGGGGTTGAAGTTTAAAACGCATAGTGTGGGCTTCATTGTTCAAAATGGTCGACTCCAAGTTGTGCTGTCCTGTCTCTCTCCAACTGTCCATAAGGCTCTTAGATACATTATGTGCGTGCAGTGATCCCGAGCGGTTCAGACCAACAAAACGTCCTCTTGTAGATTGACTATTTTTTTTAATTTTCCACTTCCTGTTTTGTCATTAGAAAGTTGACTGGTATCTGTGTATCGTAAACTCATGCATTTACCTGCGTTGCTGTGGCACTCTTGTTGTTTTTTTAAAAAGTCTCTGCCTGGTTTGACCTTGTTGAGGTAGTATGCTCTGTATTCTGCCTTGATAGACACTTCCTCCTCCTCCACAGGCCAGTTTAGAAAGCGGTAAGCAAGTGTTTTTCTTAACATGTTCCTCAGAAAACGTGGTTGCAAGAAAATGCTGCATATTTTTTAGTGTTCTTTATAAACATATATATATATATATTCTTGTGCTGTTCTTTTTCCAGGACAGTCAGGTAAATTGTATGGAAAATGCATTGAAACGTTTGTCTTGCCCATTCTCTCCAGTTGTGAACTAACTCACATGTATAAATTTGTCCTTTTTTTAAAAAAATAATGTTTTTTTAATATAAAAACATTTGCAAAAGAAACCGTATTTTTGCTGTGCCCATTCTGTTAGTCTTTACCCAGTATAAGAACGTAGATGTTGTAGGGTCGGGGGTGGCTAAGCAGTCTTCATCCATCAGTTGAGCCCTCCTCTCCTGTAAGTACAAAAACTGATTTGAACTGTTGAGAGAAAAACGCCTATTTTTGATGCTTTACAAAACTTTACAAAAGAGATGTAGTACTTTTTTTTGTCACATATCCCATCTCCCCCCCCCTCCATGTGTTTGGGTAAGTATGAAATGTTCCGCGGAGAGGCTTAAGGACTTTTGTAGATGTTTGATTCTCGTACCACATGTTTCTGAGACTTGCCTTGTGTGACCGTGTTAACATGACGTCTCTGACTCTTCACAGTCGTAGCGTGTTCTAGTCTCTGTGTAGGAAGTTGGATTATTTTTCTCTGAACCGAGGCTTGAATGTCAGTGTTTTCTATCCACTGCCGGTAGGAACTGTTTTAAGGATGTCATGTGGTTTTTACATTTCTGACCTGCCAAGTGCCATTGTCTAGTCGAGACTCATGTTTTTTACCAAAAATGCCATTTATTGCAACATATTGCTTAACGTCCCACTGCATATATCCAGTGTAGCATGCTTAGGTTTCTGATCTCATTTCTTCAATGTCCTATATGAGCATGTGGAATGATGCGAGTGGCGGAAGTGTTTCTCAGTAGCTCCGATTTGATGATGACATTTATTCTGCTGTTGAAAAAGGCTGTTGATTTATATCTTTTTTTTTAAAAAGTCAAAAACAATCTCTGCATTGTTCACTGATGGCAAACAGTGCGATATCTGATCTTTGCAGTGTCGTCCCTGACCTTGCACCTTAGGTTCTGCCGCAAAAACACAGGTAAGCGAAACCTAAGGAAACCAGTGTTTCTGTTCAGTGACATGACCAGTATGACATGCAAAGTCCAATGCTTACCTGTGTCGTTAACATGCCTCCAATGCATTCATGCTTAGTCGTAAAGATATTTCTGAAAGTCTGAACAGTCCTTTTTTTTTTTGAAGTAAGGATGATCTGCCTTCATGAATGAAATGCATGACGTGACTTGTATGACTTGTTACATGACGTTTTGACTTCTCAACAAATCAGAAAAAAACGCTCTTTTTGTAGATTACCTGAGGAAATATGTTGTCATTATCGTATGTGCTTAATATGATGATAGCCTTATGTTTGCATTCCCGGTAAGTCTGATAGCGATTTGTGCAATGATTTAGTCATCTCTGACCCTGGTGTAACAAACTGCATGCCATGCAAACCTGTTGCCAGTCGTTAGCCATGTAGCTGTCAGAACGGTGAAATACATGATTCTCTTTTTTATCCTATTTCTCCTGTCGTGTTGTGAATCTGCCCTCAACGTGCAGTGCAAAGTCTCTTATTGAAACGCTGCTGCCTTCACTTCTCGCTCACAGTGTTGGAGGACGCTGCAGGCTTAGGTCGTAGAGTCAGGCCCTGTCGTAGTTTGCTCACCCCCCCGATACTCAAAAAGGAGGAATCCTTTGAGTCAGTGCCACTGCTGAACGTAGACCGTTCAAGAGCTCCGGTGATAAGGTAAAAAAAAACAAAACAATAAACCCAGCAACGCATTGAAATTTTAAAATTCTGTGATTGCAAAAGTGTTGGTCAGATTTCTGTTTTCCTGCTCGGATTGATTTCTCTCTTTAAACCATGCCATAGTGTATTTAGAGCTGTCTGTTGGTTCTCTGCTTGATTACTTGCATTTAGTCACATTTAGCGAACAGGAATGTGGGTTAGAGAGTTGGACGAGGACAGGAACTTAATACATTTTCTATAACATATGCACTGTTTCTACTGGGAGTAACATTTGGGGTTTCTCTGTAGTTTTAAAAGGTCACAGAATGTGTTTGAGGCTTTTCACTCTGTCAGATACTCAGTGTTTCAACACACAGTTGGAGTTGGGTGTAGAAGACTAAACAAGGAGCATGCCTTAGAGGTAAAGAGGTTTCATGTGCTGTGTATATTCTATTGGTTTGTTTTATTCAGTGAACTGTTCTGACTTAACATGTTGCCATGTTCATCAATAAAGTTGTATCAAATAAACCCGACTAATGCATTTCATAATTCCTCTGATTTTAAAGAAATTACACAACCACCATTTAACACATGAACATCTTTATTAGATTCTTTTGTTTGAGGTGAAGTCACAAATGTTTCAATTCATTTCCTGACAAGATGAAGGACGACCTGTTTCAAATCACTCACATAGACACTGACTCGTGTTTCCAATTACACACGGGATCAATTAAGTATTCAGAAATTAAAGAGGCTAGTCTCTCCCAAAGTGAAGCCTCGTGAGGTTTCACTGAGCTGCAGTTTGAATGTTCAGCACATTCCACAGTTAAACAAGACAGTCCCATGGTTGTGCAAAGGGTTTTTTCTATTAGTCTGTGGCTGTATGACTATTAAATTGCATTTCGTAAAGGTCCAAATCTTAAATTTAGTCTCTGCAGGCTCAGGACAATATCGAAATGATGAAATGAATTCCACTTATGATAGTTTTGTTTGTTTGCTACAATCAAGTTTCAGCAAATAGTCTTTAAGAGATTCAGTTCCCATCATTAAAGATCAACAAAACAATATTCACATAAATCTGAAACGTGAGATTATTTCATCTGGCCATAGAAACAAAGAATTCTCAACTGAAAACACTCGACTTTGTCTGATCCAGATTTTTATAGCCATTTTTTTTTAGAGGGGCAGGACTGGAACTGATCCCTTTAGTAAGTTACCCGTTAGAGTTAAACTGTCAGTGTGTGTGTGTTTAAGTCAGGTTCAGTCCATCTCTGCAGAAAGAGCTGATGACAGCGTCAACCACACGAGGGTCGTCCTTCACCTCTGAAAGTTTTACATCGTCTTCCAATGTGCAGCATTTTAGAATCGGCACATCTATTCCTGCAGTGACTCTGTTCATGGCAGTGAATGAACAGCAGAGCAGACACTATTACTGGAGAATAAACTTGTCAGACGAACATTCAGTGACGGATGAAGGCTTGAACATGTGACAGTAAGGCTTCTTGTGTGTTTGCCCGTCGTGAGGAGCTGAGGGACAGAGGCTGATAAACAGCTGGACGGTTATGAAACAGTGATGTTGAAGCTGATGGATCATGGTCCTGGGAGGCTGCATGTGCCGGGACTCATTCAGGTGGTGCAACAAAAAAATATCCCATCATTTCCGACAAAGTTCTCTGGTCGACACTCAAACTGTTTCCCTTTATAAGAAACTTCCCTGGGCAGCATGTGCTAGTAACAAAAATACGATAAGTGGATTTAGTGTTTTCTATTTGCTGATGTTAGGTCTGATGTGGAAATGCATCTAATAAATATCTCATGAGATTCAGCCGTGATGTTCAAACCACTGCATGTCTGAAGCTGATCACAAACTCCATGGACGCGTACAGGCTCTACTACAACTACTACAAAATAAACCCTGCGTCATTTAGCTGCTTAACAAAATAAATACCTTTTTATTTTTTCACATAAATTGCTCTTAATAGCAGCAAATACACTTTAATTCACAGAGTAATATATCTACTGCAGGAGAACCGCTGCCGAGTTTAACTTCTAAATATTATTGCTGTGATATTTAAAACTGATGTGCACAGTGGAGAGGGGCTGGGGGGGGGGAAAGAGGTAATGGTCATGTGTGAAGGCCGACGGCTTGTTCAGTTTATGAAGATCCTCAGATGCAGAGCGATGAGAGCACAAGGTTTGATGGGAAATGGGTTTAGCATTTATATTCCGCAGTAGATATTCAGTTTCAGCAGATGGATGGAGGTGAGGTCAGAGGTCGAGCTCTGACCCTCTGACGTGTTAGTTTCCACACCGACAGTTTGCTCTCTTCCGACTGGGACTCGTCAATGCTGTGGTTTTCTTGTGTGTTCTTTGAGGACCTGCGTCTGAACCTCCTCCCGTCTCTCACTGCACCCCCGCCCCCAGCAGGGCGCTGGGCAGCAGCTGCACCTGAGGGGAGCTGCAGCCGCTGGCGTGCCGCAGCGGCTCGGCGCCCAGGTAGGCGAGCAGCAGCTCGGAGCGGCGGTGCAGCAGGTGGAGCATGTCCTCGGCCAGAGTCTCCACCGACGAGTAACGCACGTTGTCCAGGTCGAAGATGTCCTTCAGGAAGTGCAGCACCTGGTCCTGAGGGACACGTGGAAATGGATGAAAACTTATTTTGATATATACTTATATCAACAAAGTTAGCTATGAAATACCTTAATAATACAAATTTCAGTCAGAATATCAGTAAACATTCGGCTATATTTGCTTGGAAAATGACTGAATCCATCCAAACAAATTTCTTACGACTTCTGTCAATCGATTATCAACTTCTACCTCATATTAATAAAATATATATTGTTTGACAGAGCACATGTCCTGGCAGCTGTCAACAGGTAAACTCCACATATAGAAAGTGGATCTGGAAGTTGTCCTGTGTTCCTGTTGATCTTCTGACCCTCACACTGTTAATATGAAGGACGCACTGACCTTGAAGAACAAGCAGAAGTCGTGCAGGGAGCTCTTGGGCCCCAGGAAGCCCCAGGCCAGGACCGGGCTGATCTGCTCACACACCGCGTAGAAATGAGCGATGAAGCCGTCGGGAACCTGAGACCGAGGAAACAGAGGAGGATATTAAACACACGGGTCGGGGACTGAGGGACTTGAGATGAAGATGTCAGATCATCTTGTACCTTCATGTGCTGCCTCTTCTGCTTCAGCACTGACCAACAGCTGGATGCCACCGCCTGTCGAACACAAACAAAATATAAAAGTTGAAAAAGCCTCAACCTCAACTTCTCTGTAGTTCAGATTGTGTTTCACTCACGGTTTCCTTGAAGGAGCTGTTGAGCCAGCGGTTGTTGACAACGTTCTGGATGGAGACCGGTGGATTCTCCAGGTCCTCAAACGAATCCATCAGGATGAAGTCCAGCACGATATCGTAGAAGTTCAAGTGCTTCACCTGGTGAGAGCGAGAATGAAACTGGTTGGACTGGAAAGTAAAAAGTCAACTGGTGGAGAAGTTTAAACGTTTGCCATCACTCACTCCTCTTGTGGCCAGCTCCAGCTCCGTGTTCTCCCAGTGCTCCGGATGCTCCAGGAAGCAAATCATCTCTTCAAACACTTCCTCGAATCTCCTCGGGCTCTGGAGAGCGGAAGGTGAAAGTTACGAGCAGAAAGACTCATGAACAATGGATGATTATTTTAATCAGTGGCTTCTCTCTCACCTTGTGTGCTTTAACGATAATAGACGACAGGATCTTCTTTCCTGTGTCGGTCAGGAACATCCTCGTCTTCCTCTCGCACAAAATGAGCTGGAGACAAAACCGGGTTTTACTTAAACTGATTATTTCTGAGTTAAAACAGGAACATGTCAAAATGATCCGGTTGGTCTTTACCTGAGACGCCTGCCGCACACAGTGCAACTTCGCCAAGAAATCTGTGTCCCCGAGACACTCCAGCATCTCAGTCCTGATGATGAACAATGAGAAAACAAACCAGATTAACAACAGTTGTGGTCGTCTTCTGAGTTTCATGTGTTTTATATAAATGTCTAATTTACCGCAGCACTCTGCAGGAGATCTGTCCGTCCTCAGCCAGCTGCAGAGCCTCGTCGTAGAAGGAGTGGCGTCCCAGAGCCAGGACGCTCCTCAGCTCCCGGTGCTCCGTCAGCTGACACACACACACACAGCAGAGGTGGGACATTAAATAAACTAGATAATGATCATTATAAACCACTGCAGTACAGAGAGAAGAGAAGTAAACGTTCTCCTGAAGTGACGAGGAGCCTGGAAGTGTTTTTAGTTATTAATAATACAGTTTCCTCCTCTGATTCCTAAACAACCTTGTAAAAAAATATACAAATTATAAATAAAACACGTTGAGCCCAATTTCGGACTCGTCACCAAGTTGTGAACATGTTGACATCAGGCTCAGATAGAAGCTGATCACTGTGTGAACTCTTCTCCAGCTGGATTTCTTCCAGGCTAAACAGGTGGGGTGAAGGCAGCTGTGGAGACCGGACACACATGTGTGAAAGCTCATGTATTGTGTGACTCCCTGGTGCCAGATAGTTGTGTAGCGTGAACTCACAACTACTGCGAGATTCCCACTCATTCACAGTAACTGTATTTGTGTTTAAGACAAAAGAGTTGCTTCCTGTTGCTGTTTCTGAATAAGCTGCTGAAATAAGTTCTATTAGAAAACAGCTTGTGACCTTGACCGACCTTGAGATTTCTCTGTGGTGTCGCAGTGTTTGTAGTTGATAGTGAAACCAGCTGCACAGTAACACTGAGCCGTGCAAGTTGACCACTGATGGTGGAATGTGAATCTATTTTTAGTGACCCTGAGTTTAAGTGATCTAGTTTTACTGCTGAGATCTGCACCTCACACTCACTGACCAGGAGACAGCAGGTCGGGGGGGGTTTCAGTGTCTTTAACCTTTTCTTAATGTAATGTGCACTGAACATGAAAACACTCTGCAAAGGTAGAGATTCATCTTGAACTTGTCCGATCGTTTCACTTCCAGATAAACACGTCTGTGCTTCTTAAGCTGCAGGTTTATTTCTGTCCTTTGTGGGTCAAGTGCAGCAGTGGATCCAGAGCTCGAGGCCTCACGGTGACTTGAAGAGAAGAAGCTGAGCCGAGGAGCTGAGCTGAGGGCCGGTGACACAACCTGGTGAATCTGCAGGAAGCTCAGAGCCATTTAAACAAACTCCTGCTGGGAACCAGTGGAACCCCCGGTGCTTCAGACACTGTGAGACTAAGAGGTGGAGCTTTTCTCTTCCACTACGACATCTCTTCAGGTTCTAACTTTGTATTATCGTAACAGAGATTATACCGACTACAGTAACAGAAGTAGTAGCAATTACTATTTTAAACTGATAAAAGAATATTTTTCCAGATGAGATCAAAATAAAAATAGAGAAATTTGCACAATTTACCTCACATGCTTTAAATTAATAATCAATACTACAACCGCAGTGCTGTGATTTATTAGACAAGACCATCCCACATCTTGAATGTGATCCTTACATTGTGAATAATGACTTTTCTTTAAAACAAAAGCTGCTTTAAACCAGATCATGATCCATAGTTTCCTTTAGAAAAGCGAAATTTCTCAAACTTTAAGTATTCATTAAGACACTTTTACAGATGGTTTGAATCCCTCATGCCTGGTATGTTTGTAATGTGTCTATTTTCATTAACGATGAGAGGTTTCAATTATTACGAATTTATATATCACTCTTTTAAACCAGTTGTGGAAGATGTTTTTTGTGTAGGAAACATGTGAACTCTCAGAACGTTCCTCCATCATGTTAAAGTTCTCGTGCTGCATGTGAGACGAGTTGATCTGTGGACTGAGTTGTTTCCTCTCACCTCCACAGCAGAGACAAAGGAGTCGTTGGAGGCGATGCTGATGCTGTCTCTGAGACACACCTCGTCCAGCTCCTCTCGGCACAAGATGTCGGCCATTTTATCTGAGAAGGAGAAAAATCATTTCCATTAAATGGTTGTTTTTCAATTTTTGTAAAGCATTCCAACTACGACATAAACTTCAACCTTAAGACAATACAAGAGGGTTCTATGTCTGTAAAGGTGAGATGTGTTTCTCTTGGTCATGTAAGGTCACACAGCGGTGACTCACCGTGGCTGCTGTTGTGGATCGACGGCTCGGACATCACCAACACTCCCTCAAACTCCTCCTGGAGGTTGTAGGCTCTCTGCAGCAGAGACTTCAGCCGGTGGACGAACTCTGTGCTGATCACATCCTGATCACAAACACATTCAGGATGAGCCAGAGAAACTCAGAAAGGTCCTGATGCTTTATCTTAATATGATGTGTGGAAGAGTCAGTGCAGATTCACTCATCAACTGAATAAGAACAATATTAAAGCAGAAAACAAGTTAAAAGACAGTTACTGATCAACCTAAGCTCATTGTTGGGGATGTCAATTCTTCTTACCTGGAACGTTATCTTGCAACACACCTCATGGATAAATATATATCCCTTGTAAACCTGGGTGTTGTCTCTGCTCAGGAAGTCAGATTAAAGTGTTGTTCACCTGCTCCACTGGTATCTAACCAGTTGAAACCAGTAAAGACTTTGATTTCCCTGCTAATCCTGCAGAGGAGGTTTACGTTTTCATTGACGTTTGTCTCAAAAACTACTGAACCGATACTATTCAATTTGGTGGAGGGAGTGAGATACGAGTTTTATTGAATTTTGGGATAAATGTGTCGATCCAGGAGTGTTGTTCTTGTTCTCTCCTCCAGGAGCTTCTGTTTCTGTTTTCGGCTGCGGTTGTTTGTTTGTCCGTTAGTTAGCAGGATTATGCAAAAACTACATGACGGATTACCAGGAAACTTGGTGGAAGGATGGGACAGAGGTCAGGATGGATCTGGATCAGGGGGCGGAGCCAGGATTTAATTTCCTCTTTCTTTAACATTGCGAGATGCATTTGGACAATTAAGTTCCCAACTAACTGACGCGTTATTTAAAAGTATGCATCCAGGTATAAAGGCTGGAACAGAGGAAACATGAAGAGATTTCAAACATCTTCTTCAGCCCTCTCTTGAGAATCCCTGCCCCCCCGACGTACTCTTTTAATCAGCTTTATGGAGGAAGCCCAGCAGCAGGGGAATCCTCGAGGACCAGCAGCCGACTGGACGACTGTCTGGGTGCCCGGGCTTAACTACTTGACCCCCACTAATCCAAAACCCTTCCCACCGGGTTTCAGAGCCATCGAGTTATACAACCCAAACTCGGTGACACCAGATATGTGTATGTGGGAGGTTTCCTCCTCTCAGCCTCCAGAGAATAGATGCAGGACATTCAAGTGGCTCTTGCCTCATTACACCGACGTGTTTAATGGTGTTTGTGTGTGTTCACCTCCATGCTCTGCTCGGCGATGTCGTCTCCAGCTCCGGCTTTGACAGAAGCACAACTCTCGTGGTCGTCCTCGTCCTCGGTCTGCCGGGTCCTGAACGTCAACGCTTCCTCCCACCGGCCCAGAGCCTCTTCAAACAAATCCATACCTGAAAAACAACACATAACAATCCTTACATCCTCCATAACAAAGAAAACAATCTACCTCACAATGGAAAACAGATCATTAAAAGGATTTAAAACACAGATATGGGCTAAATACTAAGTAATGTGGTACTTGTGTGTATTTACCCATGAGGTAGAGGTTCTCAGGGGTGGTGAGGGGTAAGTTGACGATACTGCAGATTTCGGCGTCTGCAACTCGGTCCCAACCGATGGATTCATTTGCACAGGTGCTGCTGCTCGACGAGTTCATGCTTTTAACCTGTAAACACAACAAATCAACTTATAGTTCATGCAATGCAAACTATGTTTATGCTATTATGTTCTTGGGCTCTGGCATCTCAAATAAAAACTGTAAACCAGCTCTTCATAATAAACCTGCGCCTGTGTCTCAAGTGTCTCACCGAGGCCAAGCTGAGCAGCGACCCCGACAGCTTCCTGTAGTCCCCGCTGCCGAGCACCAGACCAGAGGAGTAGGCATTCTTGGAGTTGAGGGAGAGGGTGATGTTCTGACTGGTGTTATCTGGATGGAGAAAGACCAGAGTTAATTTTTTAAGAGAAAGATCGGAAAACATCTAATCCCTGTAAAAGATCGTGTAGCAGGATTACAAAATGGATTAGTCATAACTTCAGTTCTACAACAGGGTTAACAACGAGTAAAATCACCTCATCTTGTTTTAATTATTAACTTTTATAAACAATTGTTTGTCAGATAGATTAATACGACGCTTGTGAAGGTTTGCTTTAGAGAAAAAGCAAACACTGCAAACACAGACAGACAGTTTTATTGCATCAGGAAATTATAAAGATAATCATAATACATAACACTAAATTCATTAGAATTCAAGTTACTACAAAAACTAAACTGGCTTTGTAACTGTAGCTGACGTTGTCCATAATATACAAATATGAATTCATCCACGGTCCAGAATCTATTATGTCCCAAACAATGACTCACCCTGTTCTCCTGCTCGTTCAACTTAATCCTAAATGTCTGTTAATTTCTCTTAAAGACTCTAATTGGTAATAAATCCTCCAAAGGGAGATTATAAATTAATTAAACCAGGAGTTTTAAAAGTCAGATGTTGGGCCTCTGCTGAGACAAAGATAGAAAAGGTTCCGTGTCAGGAAGTCGTACCGTTCCCTGTCGCCACGGGGGCGAAGAACTCGAACCCAGCTTTCTCCCACTCAGGCGAGAGAGCCTTCTTTTTACCCTTCCTCCTCTGGAAGCGGCGTGCGAGGAAGAGGAGCGAGAAGGCACCGAACGCAGTGGCGGCCACCAGCTTCTTAGTTCCTGTGCTGACACTCACCTGGAGGACGGGTTGAAGGAGGAAGACGTAGAAGTTAGACGATGATGCATTTTAAAAAGAAACCTGAATCTGAACTGCAGATTGGTTTCTGTCTTATTTGGTTCGTTCTTAAAGAATAAAAAATGGATGAAAGTACATTAAGTGCAATACTGGAAGGAAATCAGAGTTTAACTGAGTAAGCACAATGGAAACTGGTTATTTGAGAGGCAGGTTTGGGAATCAGCTCCCAGCCTGTCATCTAGATTTTACAGCATCAGTATCAGATCGCGTGCAGAGCCCATGTTCCACTAAACATAGAAACACTGACGAGGAGATTAACCACACACACACCGCTGCTGAACATCCACAACAAATGATGATTACATAAACAGTGTGAGCGGTGACAACACACATAATATTGACCTTTATTTTAAAAGGTTGCTGAATAGAAAGTTGTGATTAAATGATGCCACAGGCCTGCAGTGTTTCTGTATCTGCAACCAGATAAACACAAACAGCAGACGTGCTCCTACCACATTCATAATGACATCAGATCCGCTACCTGACACTGGACACACACAGACACACACACACTCTCCTCACGTACGACTCATAAACACTATAACACAGGGGTCACTTAAGGAAAATACAAGTTACCATCCTGAAGGACACAACAACCAGCACAAACAATGTGGATTTTACATGAAAATATCAAATTATGTTTTTAATGATCTTTGTTTGTACTGTTTTGTAATTTGTAGTTTTTAAATTTGGGTTACAGGGTAATTTTTAAATAATATTTTGCAAGTATAGGCTTGATTTTCACATTTAACACGATTCTGAAAAGTCTCGTACCAAACTCCAAAATAAAGAAGATAAACATGAACACTGTAAACTAGCTTTTCCCTGCAGCACTTGACCCACCACTTTATTAATATATCCACAGAGTCTCATGTATCTTTTCCAACACGTTCTCATGAGTAATGGAGCCGTGCTGCTGGACATTGTTTCCTCATTACTCAGCGGCTGTAAGCTGCAGCACAAAGCTGCTCAGGCAGGTACTGATACTGAACATCTAAACAGATACAGCCACAGGTTCATCTAATCGGCTTAGAAGAGACACTATGAATGGAGCTGTGCCAAATCCAACCAGGTCAGACCTCTGGGAAATAATCACCGTGCTTCACAGAGAGGGATCCAAATGAACTAATATAAAAAATAAACTCCTAATGTGACAAAAGCAGGTGTGAAGAAAGGAAGTGGCACGAGTAGCACGTGTTCAGGCTTTTGTGATTCATGTTGTAACAGCATGTGCATGAAGGTGCGATGACCACAGAGGTGAGAGGTTAACGATTCTTTACTCCAAAACCCAGCCATGCAAATTAACTAATTACCTTCAAGTCTTTTCATTAAATGTTTTGTGAGGTCCTGTTAAATATTTGTTTCAGTTAAATCTGAGTGAAATCAAATATAACTTACAAAAATAGAAGTTGATTATTTTGATTCACATTTTATTTGAACCAAAAAAGTAAATTCAACTTCGGCCATGATGGAGATAGTGTTGATCTTTGGATATTGATGTTTAACTATTTTTCAGTCAAGATAGATTAAGATTAAGATATATTTATTTGTCCCAAACACATGCACAGACATGCACAAGCACACTCATGCAAGGAGGGAAATTTAACCTCTGCTTTTAACCCATCTGGTGCAGAACACACAGAGCAGTGAGCAGCCATGTACGGCGCCCGGGGAGCAGATGTTGGGGGAGTAAGGTGCCTTGCTCAGGGGCACTAGACAGGGTAGAGAGAATCCTCTTGGATTTTTGGACAGATCAATCCAGGTTCGTCTTTTTGTTGTTTCTCCGTGGAGTCGAACCAGAGACGAACCAGAGACCTTTTCTGCCCATAGTCCAAGTTTCTGCCACTAGTCCACCGCCTCGTATATAGTAAATATAAATCTCAAATCCCCAAATCCATCATAAAAGTGTCCACTGCAAAATGAGAGACTTGTTAAAATACAGGAATAACATCTGTGATCCGCTGAACGCTGGGATTCTTCAGTTCTGTATCTGCCCCCCCCCACTCATGACCCACAGATACACACTCTCCACCGCACACAGTCAACACCGACCTGAGCCAGGGAGCTGCAGACGGACATCGGTAGGTTCACCATGCGCAGAGCAGCGGCCTTGACCGACAGCTGCGAGCACGTGAGGGTCTCATGTGTCATCGTGGGGGTCTATCCATGTCTCGGCAGGTCCTTGGTCCACGTCCCCATCCTGCTGGAGCTGAAGAGGGAGACAGGAGTGAGCAGCATGGAGAGGGTTTAACCTTGGGAGATCCAGGAGGGGATATAATCACATTATTACATAAAGCCTCTGACATACAGTGTGTGTGCAAGTGGCAGCGTGCAGCCAGGATTATCCACCACATACTTTAAGTATTGTTTAAAAACAGGATGTTGAAATACTGTGTGAGTCATCCTCTGGTCTACAGCACTGTGGGCAACACCTACCAGAGGTATTTCAAACATTGCAAACAAGATTGTGGCTGTTTGAGTACATAGGTAAATCTGAGGCTGTTTCTTTCTGCAAGTACAACATAGTTTCTTCCTCTCAGCGCCATCTAAGCTTCAGTGTGTGTGTGTGTGTGTGTGTGTGTGTGTGTGTGTGTGTGTGTGTGTGTGTGTGTGTGTGTGTGTGTGTGTCCACCTGACAGGGACAGATGCAACATCCAATTAAGTTTGCACAGGACACTCATGTGTCTCATCATCACATGTGTGTGTTTATCCCATTTGAGGCAAAGTCCCGGCCTCACACAATGTTTACTGTTTACCACAAGCATGTTGTGTCGGTCATTGAGTCGTTTCCACTTTCCTGATTGGATTTAGTGAAGATGAATGATATTATGATATGTCAAAAGGATAAGTTTGCATTGGGATTTGTAGAAGCACAGATTTAACGACTTAAACACATTCACAAGTTACTGACAAGTGAACAGTAACAAGGCTGAAATTATACTATAGATGCATTACCAAACTTAATGTCTATATGTATTAAATGTCTGAATTTAACCGAAAGCTAGAAAAAACTTTGCCACTTGTGAAATGTGTGTATAATGTACATTCTCAGCACTTTCTATTTAGTTTTAAATAGTTGTATCCTCTTGTCTACCTCATGCTGACCTGCCTGATGCTATAACTACTGATTTCCCCAGTTTGTGGATCAATAAACTTTTATCTCATCTTATCTCGTGAACCTTAGTCTGACTGAAATAACTGAATTCTCTCATGTTTCCATTCATTGACACAAAACCAAACATATTGTCCATTAACTTATCATTTCCTCCTCGAGTCTCACTGACCTGACGACACGTGTACAGAGGAAATTAATGATTAAAAGCTAAAAAACTGTGAAATCACCACAGGTCGTGTTAATGTCATCAAACAGCTCCCAACTCCAGCTGGCAGCTAGCATCCAGCTGAGCTAACGAGGCTAATAACAGCTAGCTGCTTGTTTCCTCCTGGATGAAACAGGCTCAGGCTGACCGTGTGGAGCCGGGGAGGAAAGGGTCGGCTCACCGGTGTGTGTGGAGCTGTCCTCCGGTCGGTTCCTCCGGTCGGTTCCTCCGGTGGTTGCCGGTTCTGCTCCCGCTCCTCCAGCTGACCTCGGCGGCGGCAGAGTGAAGGACTCCGGCCGCGGCACTCGTCGATCTAGCTTGGGTTTCAAAATAAAAGCACGCCCCTTGTCAATATCTGTAGAGTTTTTGCGCCCCCTCATGGTTGTCTCAAATATTACACATGTTTATTCATGTTGTATTTTTTACTGTAAGTTTTTGTACATCCAAATACTGATGGAGCCTTTTATTAAGGCCCGAGCACCGAACAGTAGGACACAGTGGGAGGCCCTATTTATATTGTAAGGATTATTTTCATCTAGATTTTTTTGAGGGCTCTAACATGCTCAAATTCTTACCAAACTTTGCAGAAAATTAGAAAGTGGTGTAAATGTACGGATTCTGGAGAAATTTTAAATGAGCGTGGTAAAATATCGCAACAGCGCCCCCTGGACAGGTGTATCATGACCAGACAAACAGAAAAGTCTCCAGGGGCATTATGAAAAACGCCACAGGAAGCCCGCCATTTTTTGCATTTAGTGGACATTTTGGCCACATTCCACATTTTTACTTTGAGCTGCTTGTACCAGGGCTTACATCGGATCAGCTTCAGATTGAGATGAGTGTCATCACAAGAAGATGGAGATACAAACCAACTCAAAGATCGATGTTTCGTCACACGGTGTGACCTTGGCGTCAAAGTTTGGTTACACACTATCAAAAATTCGACCATGAATCCTTTGATGCCGACAACAAACTACTCCACTCCTGCAGTGACAGCATCAAAGGATTCAACAACGCATTAAAGCCCTCAAATTCTCACCAAAGCACGTGCTCGGGCCCATTGTAATGTTATAATATAATTTAATATATATTATATAAATTATATTTTGTGATAATACTTACAAACTGTCCACAGTATATAAAGTGGACTAATGTACGATCATTTGACCGGTGCCTTCAAGCTACTTTGCATAATTCAAATGAGGCTGAGTCTACACATGGGGCGTTGGCTTCCTCAGTTTTAATGTTTCTCTTGCAGCCAAGTTGTGAATTTGTCCTCAACAGTTAAAAAGAGGACAAGTTTATGTTGTATTTTTAGTGTAGGTTTTTGCATATCCAAATACTGATGGAGCTTTTATTATATATGCTATTATCTTATAATAATATGTTGTATAATATAATTCACATTCTTAAGGTCCATATACATGGAAGGATACATCCCAGGACCACTGTGCAAATGTTTTGGGCTCTAAAAGTAAAGTGAGGCTGCTTTCAGTTACTAGAGTTACTGATAAAAACCTTTCCTTGATTCAAGTGCTAGAGAAATTAGAGAAATTCCTCAGATTAATAGTTAGAGAGTTAAAGTCCCCCCCCAAATATCCTTTATTTATCAATTCACATCATACAATGTGCACTAAAAGAATTATAACCAGAACATATAACATTATATCATATAAAATCATATCATATAATATCGTATCGCATCATATCATATCATATCAATACAGCTCGACTACAGCACAGATGCATTATATCCTCAATGTTAAAGGTTCATTGTGTATGAAGTTGCATATTGCAGCTGAACACCCCTCCCCTCACCCTCCCCTTCCAAACATGAAAGAAAACCTTTGGTGACCTTCTCTTGTCATAAAAACTCAAACAGTTTTTAGTTTGTTCATTCTGGGCTACTGTAGAAAACATGGTGACCCTTGTGGAGAGGACGTGCTCCTGGTGTAAATATAAAGTATTTCAATATAAAGTATTTAAATGAAAAATGTTAATTCTAGGGTAAAGAAAACCACAACGCAATGAAACCCACTAGTGGAAACATCACTAGGATTATTTTATATTCAATTTGTGACAACAGATCCCTTTCACCTAAATCTGACCCTGGACCTTCAGAGGAGCTGCATCAACACTTCTATGTTCCTAATAAACGGCAAAGTTGAACTTCAACGTAAAATTAACTTTCAGTGATGCAGTATATATTAGTTAATGTATTATTTGCACTTTTATAAATTCTTCAATAAATCATTTCAGGCAGTTTTGATCATTACTTGTACTTTTGTGCTGTTCCATATCCACTGTCACTTTAGAATAAATAAACCTTTAAATACATATATTTTTAAATATAGAAAAAGCTGTTTATTCAAAGTATAAATACGCAAATTATGTTTAGTAATATTCCAGACCTATGTTGGTTATTTCACATTAGTCTCATTGCTATAATACACATTTACTACGCATGTTTTGAAGCGTAATTAATATCTCATAACCAGTTCGAAATAACCGATCTCATTGTGACACCATATCAATATAATTATACATAAGCATGAATGGATTCAGTATGAAATTAGATATTTGCAGCAGGTTTAAATGACCTTTTATTTTATTGGGGTCTCCACACCGGAAAGGGGGCGGAGCCAGTTGTAACGTTAGCAACCACGCTGAGCGACGGTGATCGTTGAACGTGAAGGATTCCTCCCCAGAGAAATGTCTCCGACCTCCGCCTGAATCTGTCTCCTGCCTCCCCCCCTGTCCCCGAGCTCCATCAAAGCCTCTGCGTGTCCCTGTCCTGCAGGTAAGACCACCCACAGAGACCACCCGGGTGTCGAGTGTGTTTCCCCCGCAAGCTGAGCTGAGCTGATCGGGTAGTAGTAGTGCACAGCTAGCCTGTTAGCATCCAGCTAGCATGACCACTGACGAGGTGGTGGTCGGTGGTTATCTATTCTAACCCCCCTCCCGGTGGTGTCTTATGAAGCCGGACCCCCTCCACCACGACCCCCGGGGGGCTGCTAGCGGGGTTGTAGCCTGCGTGTGGAGCAAAACCACCCGTTACGTGACCGGGCATTAGCCTGGATGCTAATGCTAGCATGCTAAGGGTTGCTAGCCGGGGGCTGTGACGCTGTCAGCGCCTCGCCTGCTTCTGACAGCTCGGTGTGAGCAGCGGAGGCCGGAGCTCCACATCTGGATCCGGCCCCGGCTACTCCACCTCTGGATACCCCGGGTACATATCTCCTTAACCCGGGTGGGATATTTGTTTTCCCCCTGGAATACGTCCCCTTGTTGTTTTTTAAGACCTTCAAACTGCCGAGGTAACGTGACGTTGGTTTTAAACATAACGGCTAATGGGCTCCTTGCTAATCAACGCATCGAAGGCACTGGGATTTGACGTTTTATTGTTTTTTTACTGTGTTTATTATATATATGAGTGTTTCAGCTGCTTCACTTCCTTGTGATCCGGGATAATGCTGCATCATATCGGGTTCATTCCCACTGGTCTGCCCCACCCTGACCGGCTGTACCACCGCGGTGTGCAGATTCAAATCCCACACTGTGTTGTCGTTGTAATCACAATCGTTGTGATCGTGTGTGTTGTGGGGACAGAGAGAGGATGAGGATGGTGTGTGATGAAGATGATGATGATGATGAGACACTGATTTGTCTTGGCCTGTCCGCCGGAGGCTCCCCAGTGAAACCACCGGGTAATCCCAGTTCCCTGGTGCGTAGCCCCGCTGGGATCCTAGTGAGTTTGTTGACCTTTCGAGCCTCCACCAGGGAAGCAGCCTGGTGAAACCTGTGTGTGGATCTCTGTGGGTTCGTTGACTTTGTGTAAGAACAGTCTGATAAGATAGTTTTCATTATGAGTCTCGTAGATGGTGATCAGATGAGGAAACACGTGTGTTGAGTTGTGTAACACTGGCCTTGAACTTGACTGAGGATTGACGTCTTCCTGTGTGAGCTGTCCTTAGGGAGCTCCTTCATCTTTACAAGGTTATTCTCCTCATTAGTTGTTTGTGAAACAGTAGAACATATTTAAAAATGACCATCAAAATATCCTGAAGCACAAGGTTATGTAATTAAACTTCTTGTTTAACTCCACCAACATCACACATCTCAAAATATTAAAAATACCACAATGTAAGAGCAAAAAACCCAGCAAGTCTGTAAAGCGGCCTCTTCAAATGTTTAGTTTTTGTTGACGTCTTTGCTCTAATACATTTCTTGAATGATTTGCTGATTGTCAAAATAGTTGCGAGCTACTTTTCTTTTGATTGATTGACACATTTAAATATTGCAGCTCTATTCAGTGCTTTGTGTCTGCATTCAGTTTAATGTCTGGACCCCTGAGTTAAATCAAAAATCATCACAAACTATCACATTATCAACCACAATCATACAAACATGTGATGTCTCAGCACTTCTCCCGTATCCAGCTGTCTCACATGTTTGCTGTTAAGCCGGCCCTGTGGTCTAAAGTAGGTTGGAATGTCGTGACTCTCTCGGGGCAAGTGGTATTTAGGACGTTGGCGTGGTTTAAATATGCTGAATCACAGTAGTGAGCTGCTGTCATCGTGACACTGACACCTGAACACCTGGTTGAGCGCCTGAATGTCAGGGAGCAACCTCCAGCCAGAACCTCACAGGCTGTATCCACGTTTAATTATTTATTTATTTTACGGCAACAGGCTCATTGTTATTACAAGTTTCAGATCTGCAGCGAACTCAGCCGGGGAAAGGCAATAGTCGTTGAGATCGATAAGGGTTATTACACTTTTAGGATAGTATCAATAAAAAGTGAATTATTAACTGATAAAATCACCACGTCCTCTGTCACTCTGCATGTAAATCCCTTTGCTCCCCTGAGGCTGAACTGAGAGTGAGCCTGGTTCCTCGAGTGGAGGAGATCGGACCGCAGACTTCCCAAGAAGCCTGATTCTAGAAAGCACCAGTGGTTGAGTCTAATCCTAATGTACAGGGCGTCCCAGCTTCCTCTTTCCATGCACACTGAAAAACAGAAGTGCAACAGGGGATGATGTTGTTCTCAAGGAAGGGTTAGGGGGAATTTTGCTATATATATATAATCAGCATGCTACAGATATGGCCATTATAGCTGTTATACGTCATGCATTATCATAATCTGTTACAGTGGGTTATGGTAGATTTTAAGAATGTATCATCCCAAAGGCTTCTAGCCACAACTGGAAAGATATCCGTCTTCAGTTTTCTGTACATAATCTGTATTTCTAAGGTAAAAGAGCTAAAGAGCTAATTGGCACATTTATATCCTGATTTTGTGTTTAATTCTTCCAACATTTCTGCCCCTCATCATGTGGACTGACTGCAGCAGCAGCAGAGGATGAACACAGAGTTGTTTGCTGGCTGCCTTGGACTCTGCAGCATTTTCTGCTCTGCTGGATTAAATGTCCCCATTTGACCACCAGCAGCGGAAATGGAGAGTGACTATAAAACAAAAAAAATCTGCATCACAGGTCATTGTTGAATTTAATTTTACATTTCTTGCCGTCGAAATTGATTAAATCCGTTGTCGTATGAAGATACATGTTTCTAGAATCGCAATTTTCTCTCTTTGTCAATAAGCTTGTTGTAATTACTCGGCCTTTGTTTGCAGAATGTTTGTTCCCCGTTCAATTATTTGTGTTGGCTTGATTTCCCTGCCATGTCAGCACTAAAAACCTTAATGACCCAACTATTCACACGCCGCCGCTGCTCCGAGTTGTTGACAGCCGTGGTGTGATGTGCTGCTTGGCGTGTCAGGGGCAGATAATAAGAGGAATTTGTTAGCGGTGCTGTTATGGAAAAACATGTTGTGTGGCGCCGACTCGAGTTACAAGCGGCTGTTCTTCTTGTCCTCTGCGCTGTTCCTTGGTTGTGCAGCGTCTCCTGTCGCTGTATCAAGTGTCTAATGTGGCGCTGATAAACCTTCTCATAACAGGAAGTCACCTGACCCAGAATGTCACCTCTTCCAACAGTTTGTGTCTCTCTGTGTCTCTCTCTGTCTCAGACCTGTGGGTGAGCCATGCCACTGGTGTCCAACTGTGACTGCCCCCACCTGGACTGTGTGGGGGAAATCACAAAGGAGGAACTCATTCAGAAATCCCATGTGAGTGACCCTGCTCTTTTTAAAAATCACATATTTAATATCACTTCACCAAGTCTGAATTTGACACAGATATGCTTTGGTTTCCTGTCTGGTGAAGTCTGATGCTCTCTCTCTGATTTCAATTTCAAAGTAACGTGATTCTTACCCGAGTGTCGCCTCTTTCTTTTCTAGGGCCAGTGTCAGGACTGTAAAGTTGGAGGACCAAATTTGTGGGCATGTTTGGAGGTAAGATAAAGTTAAGATAAAGACAAAGATAAAGATAAAGATAAAGGTAGGACAGTTTGAAATATAACGCACTAACACTTTGCTTCCCACAGGAATTGTAATTTTTAATACCTCGGTTTCTCCATCCTTTGTTTTTTCCCCTGCAGAATGGCTGTGCGTATGTAGGATGTGGAGAATCTCACACTGACCACAGTACGGTCCACTCGCAGGTAGGAGATTGGAGAACTTACTCATTGCCTTTCAGCAGGAAAAAATGATAATTCATTTATAGAAAAGAGAGAAGAAGGGATCGGTCTTGTATGTGATACTGAATAATACAAAAAAAAGGATGTAACCCAAAGAGGAGAGGAGGTGTAAGGAGAGAAGCAGATGAGGCACAGATGTGAGTCCAGGACAGGAATACCACTTCATAGTCCCCGGAGCTTTGACTTGAAATAAAAACAGCCTCCAGCAACGCTTTATTTTGAAAGTTTTCTCTCCATGATCAAAAAGCCTGCACGTGCATCTTTTAGCTTTTTGAGGACATGCATTGTTAAAAACCATCAAGGCAACACCGTGTGCCTACCTCTCCACATTCAGTGCCGTTTCAGCAGTGGATCATCTATTATTAATTGCCATTCCTCTGGGAAGTGGGGGAGATACACTGGTTGTTACAGGTCCATGGTTACAGTATCTGCCCCCACTGACTTCTCTAAAGCTCTACTCAGCCTCCAGTGTTCTCAGCGTTGACTCGGGCTTCTCCTGCAGCCAAGTCGGGTTTGGACGAAGTGAAGGAGACAAAAAGCAAACATGTAATTTGCTCTTCTTATTAGCATCTGCACAAACGCTCAAAGCGTTGTCGGTAAAGAGCCGGTTTGAGTGCAGACCTTCTCAGAAGCAGAGCTCTTAACCCAGATATCGGATACAGAACATGCTGGTAAAGACGTTTAATCCTAGCAGGCTCATTTTAAAATGATATCACAGGGAACATGATATCTGGAGCCTTCTCTGGGATACCTGCCTGTGCAGCCTGACAACCGCCTTTTGTGTTCTTCCAGTGGCAGCCATCGTTAAATCTTGCAAGAATAAAGGCCACGCTTACTTAGTGCTCTGAAGGCCCTGAGGGGAGGGAAACATTTTAATCTCTTTACTGAGAACGACTCGGATCGGAGTAGAAGTTCTAATACATGGGAATTAGGGCCACTGCTATTCAAACTATGAACTTAAGTATTATGAGTAAATAAGAGGTTATAAGCATAAACTGGGTCAGCTATAGTTAGAAGAAGCTCCACTTCTATGCTTAGAAAATGGGACACATAGTTAGTAATTCTGCAAAGATAGTGTTTCAAGTATCATTATGCACCGAAACCAACTTCTAAAGCAAATTCAATTAAATGCAAACTTTGCAAATCATTCTTTGAGGTTACCACAGACAATTTGTTTTCAGGCTTTTTGTTTTTCCTCTTAAAATATCACATATGTTGACTGTTAATTTAGCAGTTTTACAAGCATTTGAATAATAAGGACAGTGCACATCTGTGTTTCTATTTAAGTTTGGTCACTAAGGGCCAGAGGGGAGCATTAATGGTTTGTTTTGCATAAATTGTACGATCTTCACCAATTCATCAAACCAGACTTGAAATTAATTGCCATGAAGTATCACTATCAGAGCCACACACTCTTCATTGTAATACAACACATCGAGCTAGTCAAACATCCTCTAAGACCGATAAATCCAGCCGGTTATTAATTCCCGTATCTGCTGCACTTCCCTTCATAAATGATTGAAACTGGGGAAGTTTCATGGTCTGGTGTGTTCCCTCAGCCCACCCGGCTCTGCTCTGCCCCTCTGTGTGAAGGCTTACGCAGCCTTGATGAATAATGTAGAGTCTGCTGGTCGGAAGCTGCTCACGTTCAGGTTCCTGTCGACCTGCCAGGCC
This sequence comes from Limanda limanda, assembly GCF_963576545.1. Taxonomy (NCBI): domain Eukaryota; kingdom Metazoa; phylum Chordata; class Actinopteri; order Pleuronectiformes; family Pleuronectidae; genus Limanda; species Limanda limanda. The sequence continues at coordinate 5,876,590 of NC_083648.1, read as the reverse complement.
GCTGGTGTTTGTCACAGCAGCACCGGGTCAGCAGAACTCGGCCGTTTCCCCACAGCAGCAGAGGTCTGCACTAGTCTGTTGACAGAAAATTATTTAATTGATTTTCTTGCACAACTACTAAAAATGGCCTGGTTCCAGTATCTGTGTTGCAAGGTTTCTCCTTCTTCTGATTAGACAGTAAAGTGAATATCTTTGGACCTTTGGTACGATTAAACAGGTAGTTTAAAAATAAATGATCAATTTGAGACCCTTGGCCAAATCATCAGCACTAATCTGCAGATTTGTCATTAAAATAAAATAAAATTACTGCACTTATTTGGTTTGCAGGTTAGGCTTATATGTGCAATACCAGCAATATCCACAAATGTCAGCTATAATTATTAATTTATTTGAACATAAAGGTTTTATTACTGTAAATAAAGCAGCAACATTTGTCAAATGTCCATATGTAGAGTTTCAGTGCTGCTGCAGTAGACATTTTTCTTTCCAATATTATCATAATAAACTCTTATACCACTGAAGTAAGTGAGCTGGTTAGGCTTATATGTGCTACTGTTTTCTCTTCTGTTTTAAATAGAATTTTCAGATTTGTAGTCCTTTTATACACTAATCTTTTCTGTAAAGTGTGTATTTATTCTGTCAATCACAAGATGTATTTGGGCTGAAAACTTGCATTGTGTTTCAGTGTTAGCGTTTTGTTCAGCCTGTTTGCTGAGCCACAATTTGACCTTAGAGCAGTCACACCTGCTGTGTATCTGTTATATAAGAGCCAAAGCAACAGGTACTAATGAGATACTGATTGGAAGATTGTGTTTCAGATTCCAAAGCTTCATGTTGATAACGAAGTGCCCACGTGCCTTATCATCTGCTCTGGGATAAATATTAACTGTCTTTTTGTTTCGCTTTGTTTACACTGTCTGATATACGTCTTTTCACCAAACGTTTTTTCTCTTTTGATAACTCTGTGTGCAGGAGACGCGGCACAACCTGACGGTGAACCTGACCACGCTGCGGGTGTGGTGCTACGCCTGCGGCAAGGAGGTTTTCCTGGAGCGCAAACTCGGCCCGCACTCGCCCCGCGCCAACAGCAAGCCCCTCCCCCCTCTACAGAGTGCAGGCCAGGTGAGAGCACACTCCCATCTATTTAGTACACAAACGATTATATTATATACACAGCTTAAAGGCGAAAATATATTGACTTACTTTGTCATAAGCCGGTTTGAAGATAAACAACAAGAAGCAGCATGGTGGTTTTCTATTTTGCAGTCTGTGATGTTTGAATAGAAAGGTTTACGTTTGCATGTTACTACACTATCACTCAGTTACATAACCGTGTCCTCGGCTGTCATACTGACTCCCAGTCAAGTTGTACTGTTATTCATTTACCGGACAATACATTTTTATGATGAGGCTGTCGTGTGTTGTCGTTCCTCCAGGATGGCAGCAGGGCCCCTGGGAGCCCCACCTCTCTGAGGGTGCCCCCTAATGGAGGCTGTGAGGACCTGGACATGGAGACTGAGGAAGAGGAGGACCCGCGTGCAAGAGGTGAGTTTACACAGAGGAAGTTATGAGCCTCATAATAACACGAATGGTACAAGCTAAAATGCTTTTATAACATATCAAGAATGAGATTATTGTATCATCAAAAATCAAACAACCAGATCAATGTCTATATTATCCACTGGCATGCAGCATTTTATCGTCTTGCTATCAATTACAATACCGCAAACACAATACCAGCTATTTTCACAAATGTCAGATATAATTATTAATTTATTTGAACATGAAGGTTTTATTACTGTAAATAAAGCAGCAACATTTGTTAAATGTCCATATGTAGAGTTTCATTGCTGCTCCACTAGACATTTTTCTTTCCAATATTATCATAATAAAATCTTATACCGCTGAAGTAAGTGAGCTGAGTAAAATGTTATCTCTCAAAGTGTGACAGAATTCAAATTGAAAACCCTCAGACACAGGAGCTCGGTAATCAGCGGCTGCTTCAGTTCAAAGAGAAGCTTGTGGTTGAATTTAATAAGATCAGTAAATGGTTGCATGGAGGTGAGTGTTTTTAAAAGACGCTGACACACCAGGCAGACTTCAAAGCAGGAACTGACGCCTCGAGTCTTGTGTTGAAAGTTGTTCTTGAACGCACCGCAGAGACCCCCCCCCGTCAACATCGGGAAGCATCACCTGGAACACAGACACGTGACTCCAGTCTGCTCCTGTGCAGCTCACACTTGAGTGCTGAGAGCTTCTGTCCCACCGGAATTAAGATTAAGATTAAGATATATTTATTTGTCCCAAACACATGCACAGACATGCACACTCATGCAAGGAGGGAAATGTAACCTCTGCTTTTAACCCATCTGGTGCAGAACACACAGAGCAGTGGGCAGCCATGTACGGCGCCCGGGGAGCAGATGTTGGGGGAGTAAGGTGCCTTGCTCAGGGGCACTAGACAGGGTAGAGAATCCTCTTGGATTTTTGGACAGATCAATCCAGGTTCGTCTTTTTGTTGTTTCTCCGTGGAGTCGAACCAGAGACGAACCAGAGACCTATTCTGCCTGTAGTCCAAGTTTCGGCCACTAGTCCACCGCCTCTCCCACCGATGCAAATAATGTTCTCAAACACAGCGAGACTCGCACCGGCCTCACCGTTCTGGACATATGTTCTGTTGAACCTCACGCGGTGCAGCTCACGGTTTGGCAGCAGTCGCCGCTTTTGGTTATTTTCGGAACACGGATCATATGATTAGGCGGCGGAGTAATTGGGCTTGGTGAGAGTAACGTCTGGTCATGTGAAATCAGAGTTTTCTAACTGTCAAAGCCAAGGTGCTGCGTGAGGTGAAAGGGACGCTCGCCTCACTCCTACTGGGACTCGGCTGATTTTGATCCATTGTGGTCAACGACCGGCGCTGCAGCAGCGGCTGTGACACTTGCCTCATGCAGGGCAATTAAGGACTTTTCAGTCTGACTGCTGCTTCCTACCGAGTCAGAGTTCAGCAAATTTTTAACTTCTACAGCAGAAGTGATCCCCGTATTTTTAGATCCGGTCTGACCTCCAGCGTCCGAGCAGACGATTATCCCCTAGTGTCTCTCACGAAATAAATCCTCTTAGGAGAAGAAAGAGTTGCTGCTTCTAACTAGAGAACTTGCCTGAGAATCGTCACATTTTAAAGTTTTTTTACAGTAACAAGGATATTTGTAGGGACACGCATGGCTAGTTTACAAACAGGACCTGATCAGAGCTAATATTTAGCTTAACTAACTTTACTGACTCTATGGAAACAGGATACTTCCTAATCGTAGGAGCAGGAGAAGATAGATAGATAGATAGATAGATAGATAGATAGATAGATAGATCGATAGATAGATAGATAGATAGATAGATAGATAGATAGATAGATAGATAGATAGATAGATAGATAGATAGATAGATAGATAGATAGATAGATAGATAGATAGATAGATAGATAGATAGATAGATAGATAGATAGATAGATAGATAGATAGATAGATAGATAGATAGATAGATAGATAGATAGATAGATAGATAGATAGATAGATAGATTACTTAATTCATCCCCGAAGGGAAATTAAGTCGTCATAGCAGCCGGTATATTTGAATACAATGAAATACAATACAATAGAAAAAAATAAAAAATATTGAGGTAGAAAGAATAAAAAACAGAAACACAAGATAAATAGGTAGATAAGGTGCAGTGGCAAGATGATGGTAATAGTACTGATGATATGATGGTAATGTTATTGTTAGACAGTATATAAAAATAGTACAGTATATATAGTATATAATATAACATAATATATATTTATATATGATAGTAATTACACCAATATAATAGCAGTATATAGTAATAGTGGCAGCAACAGTATATATAATAATAATAGTAAATATAATAATAATAACATGTACACATGTATAAATATGTGTATATAGACTTATATATACAAAGAGTATGATATAATATGATATGATATATAGTAGAGGTATAAATATAAGTATTTGACTATACAATAGATAATATAATATACTATGAGTGTAAGAATATGTAGACAGAATGTGCAAAAGGCATTAATATTAACAGCTGTGTTTTGTCTGACGTGATGGATCACTTTTCTCCGCTTTACTCGGGGAAAACAACTTTTAAATCCATCCGTCATAGAATACACCAGACCGCCACCTTCTCTGCTCCCATTGTTAAATATTAATATAGAAATGGGAGGGGTTGTCTAACTAATGTGAGCGGTTCCACACTCGCACAGGGTTTGGTGAGCGTCTTGTTTCAATTTCCTCTGTGTGTTTGTGTGTCCCTCAGGCCTGACGGGGCTGAAGAACATCGGGAACACCTGCTACATGAACGCTGCCCTGCAGGCGCTGTCCAACTGGTGAGACCTGGTCCTCTGTTTATCTGTCCCTCTGTCCCCTCTGTCAACACATCTTCTCCACGTCCCCCCCTTTCTCCGACTCTGCTCTTCCTGACGCGCTTCTCCTCAGTAGCCATTTGCTTCTTTTTTTTATTTTTGTATTTTAATTCCCCGGCCGCCTGCGACCGGTCGACTGTGAGAAACGACCGTGGCTCCGCTCGTTTGGGAGAGTGACGGCGGAGTGAGAGTTGCTGCAGTGCACCATTTGAGATGGCAGAAATGGCCTTTTGTGGATCCCTGTAGGGTCTTCTGTTACAAATGAACACCAACTCTTTCCCCATCTGCTCTGCTCTCTCTCACCTCCTCTTTCTGTGACTCCCTCTCTCCCCCAGTCACCCTCGTTTCCTTTTTGCTGTTTACTGAATTGCAGATATCTGATTCAGTCTTTTTGATTGGATTGTCGGCGCGGGCACTTAAACTGTGACTCTGCAGCCACGTACAAAACTGTGTAATTGCTTACTTCTTGTCTCGTACTTTTTTCTACTCAGAAGCTGCATCTTTTTTTTTAAATTTTGTATTAAACTGATGAGGCCTCGTCTGGATTCAAGCCTAATGGAGAAAGATGTGGGTCAAAATTTGCAATCTAAATCACATTCCAGAAATAGGAGAAAGTGAGTCACGCAGCTGCAGAAGGAGGGACCTCTTCTGAATCGGCACTTTCATGTCTCTTCTGTTTGAACGCTGCTTCTTGAACTCGCTGTCGGGTCATTAATACGTTTGAAGGACGTTGCTCTCGCCAAGGGAGAGGAACACTCTCTGCCTTGTTCCTCCTGTAGTTTGTCTCTCTTTCTCTGGCAAATTCCGCTCTGCATCCATCAAACAGAATCTCATCAGCTGTTTCTCTTTATCAGCGATTCCCAGTGAACTGGAAGGTTTCCCACTCTGCAAGTGAAATAAAACAAAAGGAAAAATACAGCACTATGTAGAAATGAGGAACTGGATCTGGATTTCCATTTGAGCATTTTCATGCTTAGTGAATATGATAGAAACAAAATACCAAACTTAAAATGATTAGCATTTGTACTGGAATCAAAGGCAATTATAATAATTGTGCACACTCTCATACTTCAACCATTTATATTGTGTTCTCTTCTTAGATTATATTTAGGTTTTGGGGGAAAATTACCTAATTATAAGCTTTTTCATAATAAGAAACAACTCCTCAGTCAAACATGTTTAGTCCCCATGTGTGATAAGCCATTCCCTCTCTCCACTGCAGCCCGCCGCTGACGCAGTTCTTTCTTGAATGTGGCGGCATGGTGAGGACAGACAAGAAGCCCGCACTCTGCAAGAGTTACCAGAAACTAGTTTCAGACCTGTGGCACAAGAACAGGTCGGTGGTTTCTTTATGTTTTTCACTTTTTTAGTTGTTTTTAAAGTTAAAAGTACATACACATTTTCCCACAAGCCACAGCTTACTTCATAATTCATGAATAACATTGGATACAGTGTATAGATCATATTACTAAGTATTTTCCTCTCTATTATGATATTGTTTATGGCAGAACTTCTATTAACCAGGCTGTGTTTTCTCACATTTCAGACCCTCCTACGTCGTCCCAACCAACTTGTTCCAGGGGATCAAAGCCATAAATCCCATGTTCAGGGGATATTCTCAGCAGGTGAGTCATCACAGATGGTAAAATATACATGCAACACAAAGCATGCATATTCATTATGCACCGTAAATAAAACATGAACACGTTGACGGTGGGAAAATTCTGTTTGAAATTAGTAAATGTGAATGTTATACTGAAATAATGAGCTTTGAAACTGGTCGGTTTGTTGGTTGTTGTCTTATCCGTCATGATGTTTGTTTATAGTATGAAACACAAAATCGTGCTCGTCACTAAACTCTTTCCTCGAGTTTGACTTTGTGCTCCGCTGCGTTTATTAAGGGTCTAATGTCCAGACTCTAAAGTTGGCCCAGATCACAGAGTGGCTCTTTTTTTCTTTTCCACTCAATAACCCTCGATGCTCATTCCTTAACTGAAATGACATTCACTCCATCTCTAGCCACTCAGCCAGATAAACTTAAACCCTCTGCCCCTCTCTTCCTCAGAGCTGCAGACTTTTCATTCACACACAAATTCTCAATTTAAACGTAACTGTTTGATTTGATTCCAGAATCCTACGTTGTGCATATAAAGGATTTTAAAAGATGTTTTTTTTGCTACAGCACATCTCGTCTTTGTCCAGTGTCTGTAAATAAGGGATTTATACGCCTGACTGGTGAAACGATAAAAGAGCCTGTTTCCTCCCGGCTTGCCAGTGTTTATTCAGAGGAGTTAGCTGAGGAATATTCATTTGTCACGCTACGTTGGGCTTCACAGCCTTGGAATTAGCATTACTCTGAATGAAGTTAACATTCCAGGTCCTGGGAGAGGGGAGTTCGTTTGGTTTGAGCAGCAGATCCAATGTCTGAGGTTCATTAAGTTTGATCACACGTTCACGAGCAGTCGTTTTCACATTTCTGAGGCAGAACTGGGGTAAACAAGAAGAAGTGGTTCTTACTTGTGATCAGAAAGCAAAAGCTGTTTGTCAAACTTGATTATACGCAGGAAGAATTTGGGCTGTTTTTATACTTTATAGTTCTATACAGGAAGAAATTAGGAAAACTAACGCAATAAGACTGTACAGCTCATCTCCCTCTGTCAGAGCCACCATCACAGAACTGCACTAAATATACCTGTCTCCTTGAACTGTGTACCCTGTACAACACTCTGCTCCATATACTGGAACACTTACTTCACATCATATGTGATATGTGTTAATATAAACCATATTGATATTATATATCATTTTATACAATAATATTGTCTTTTGCACACTCTGTCTACATATTCTTACACTCATAGTATATTATATTACCTATTGTATAGTCAAATACTTATATTTATACCTCTACTATATATCATAGCTTATATCATACTCTCTGTATATTCTTTGTATATATAAGTCTATATACACATATTTATACATGTGTACATGTTATAATTATAATTATTATTATTACTACTATTATTATTATATATACTGTTGCTGCCATTATTACTATATACTGCTATTATATTGGTATAATTACTATCATATATAAATATATATTATGTTATATTATATACTATATATACTGTACTATTTTTTATATACTGTCTAACAATAACATTACCATCATATCATCAGTACTATTACCATCATCTTGCCACTGCACCTTATCTACCTATTTATCTTGTGTTTCTGTTTTTATTATTTCTACCTCAATATTTTTTATTTTATTGTATTGTATTTTATTGTATTCAAATATACCGGCTGCTATGACGACTTAATTTCCCTTCGGGGATGAATAAAGTAATCTATCTATCTATCTATCTATCTAACTAGTTCAGACATTTTTAACTCTTTGGAAGTAATGTGCCGTCCCAACTCACATTTATATAAAAACAAACTTGTTTCCGATCTCCAGGACTCCCAGGAGTTTCTGCGCTGCTTGATGGATCAACTCCACGAGGAGCTGAAGGATGTTCTGCCCGAGCCCTACGACCACTCCAACGGCATCACCGTGGACGACCACCGGGAGGAGGACCGCCACAGCCAGTCGGACAACGACTTCCAGTCCTGCGAGTCCTGCGGCAGCAGCGACCGCGCTGACAACGAGATGCACGGCGGCAACGTGCACGTGGAAGAGACCAACGAGGCTGAGATGCTGATTCCGGAGCAGGATGAGATCCAGGCCAACAGGGAGTGGCAGAAGGAGAAGAACATGATCAATGATCTGTATCGTGTCGGGCCTCATGGTGTCATGGGTGGAAGCTCTGGAGGGGACATGGACAAAGATGTTGACACGTCCACAGAGAACCCGCCTATTATCAGCAGCCAGGGAGCCATCAAGGTTCAGGGCAGAACATCAGGTAATTATAATGACGAGACGCGCTCCCTTGCACTCGCTGTTATATCACATTTTTCTTTCATTTAGCCAGTGCTAGTGGACAGATAAAGGATTAAAACTCTGCTTCCCTCTAGATTCCTTCCCAGACATCCAGATCTCCAACTCCACCAGACCTCAGAGTCCGGTCCCAATGGAGGGACACATTCCCAAAATCTCCTGCAGCCCCCCCAAAGCCTCCTCGGGCTGGCCCAGCATCAACCCTGCACATAAGAAAGGTATTTGTGGATAATCAGAGGAAGTCATTTCTATACTGAAAGCTTTGTTAGGGCCCGAGCACTGATCAAAGGTCAGGGAGGTCCCTATTGTTATTGTAAGGATTATTCTTCTTCTTCTTATTATTATTATTCAGGCAAATGAATTGGCTTTTTGAGGGCTTTAACATGCTCAACTTCTTACCAAAATTTGCAGAAAGTTAGAAAGTGGTGAAAATGTACGTATTCTGAAGGAATTTTCAATGGGCGTCGCAAAATGGCTCAACGGTGCCCCCCGAGACCCCTGGAACGTGTTCACATTGACCGGTCTTCACAAAAATCGATATACAGGTGTATCATGACCAGACAAACAAAAAAGTCTTCAGGTGCAATTGGAAAAACACAACAGGAAGCCTGCTATCTTGCATTTAGTGGCCATTTTGGCCATATTCCACATTTTTACTTTGATGCACTTGTACCAGGGTTTTCATCGGATCAACGTCAAATTGAGATGAGTGTCATCACAACAAGATGGAGATAAAAACTGACTGACACATTTTTTTTTAATTTGATTTGAAACCCTGCAAAGATTCCTTCTCACATCTTGTCCCCCTGTCTGACTTCCCACAGCAATGTCCACATTCTCTCCACCAAAGAACAAGCGGCAGAAGAAATACCGCAGTGTCATCTCCGACGTGTTCGACGGGACCATCGTCAGCTCGGTTCAGTGCCTCACCTGCGATCGGGTCAGTTCTCTTTACACACAACAGGAGTGTTTACAGGAACAGCAGCAAAGGAGACATTCAGGGTCCTTAAAGGGACTCTTACCTTTGTTGCATTTGAGAATTACAGCACATTCAAATCATCCCGCCTTCCTCCAATGCCCCACCCCCTCGTTCCCATCCGCGGTGTTTTTTTGAAGAAACTTTATTTACAAGCAGACTTTCAACCTACTGCCTCCGCGCACGCACGTGAGTTTTTGTTTACCAAAGCAATGGATTCGGTAAGTTATATACATTCACATGCCTTGATGACGCGGGCCCGAATGCGCCACAAGAAGCAGACGGAAAACCTGCATGTCCATGCAGCAAACAGACAGGTCTGTCGGCCAATAAGGTCCTTCGGTCCGAAGAATTTTATTGGTTGAAGTTTTCACTAAATATTATGAGAGTGAAATAGTTGTTTGTTTTTACTCCTGGTGGGTCTGTCTTGCATTTTAGAGTGTCATTACCTTATTAATACCAATTTAACCTTATCCAAAAAAAGTGTAAAAATGCAACAAAGGTAAGAGTCCCTTTAAGAAAGGATTTATTACTGGAAAGTCAATTTTGTTGCCTGGTTCTCATGTTCCTTTGCACTGCTGTTGTATTTGTTGGTCCTCTTTTGTTTCACATGTTGTGATATTTATGCAGAACTGAACATAATAATCCACTGCAAATCACCTTCAATCATATATAGACCCATTTCAAAATGTGGTTATTTTTCTAATGGCTGTGCATGTGTTGTGTGTGTGGCAGGTGTCTGTGACCCTGGAGAACTTCCAGGATATCTCGTTGCCCATCCCGGGGAAGGAAGACCTGGCCAAGCTCCACTCCTCCACCCACCAGACCTCCATGGTAAAGGCAGGCTCCTGTGGGGAAGCTTATGCACCACAGGGCTGGGTCTCGTTCGTCATGGAATACATCAAGAGGTGTGTGTGTGTGATATCAAGGCTATATTTATTTATGTTTTCACACCAGGCACTTATAGCCCTTTGCTCCCTTTGCTCAAAATCGGCTCTTGTTTGTGTTCAGTTGGTTCTGGGGTCCAGTGGTTACGCTACAAGATTGTCTTGCAGCTTTCTTCGCCAGAGATGAACTAAAGGGTAAGAGAGTGGGTGTAAATCTGTTCTGCCAACACAAACACTGAGACTGAAGCCTCTAAAATGCTGTTTGTTATTTTCCAGGAGACAACATGTACAGCTGTGAAAAATGCAAGAAGTGAGTAGAGCATTTTCGATGCCTTAAATACTAAACTGGACGACTCATTCCACATGAGTAAAAAAGGAAAATAAATGTAATGAATACCCGTTTGCTTTCTTTCTTTCTCTTAGATTACGAAACGGAGTCAAATTTTGTAAAATGCAAAGTTTGCCAGAGGTAACCGGACAACTCTGATACTTTGTATCAATAAAAACACAAAATCTGAATACTCCATGTTTTCCCAAACTGGATTTCTTAAAATACAATGTGTTCCTTTCGCTCCAGATCTTGTGTATCCACTTGAAACGCTTCCGACACGAACTGATGTTCTCCACCAAGATCGGCACCCACGTCTCCTTCCCGCTCGAGGGCCTGGACCTGCAGCCGTTCCTGGCCAAGGACAGCTCCGCCCAGACCACCAACTACGACCTGCTGTCAGTCATCTGTCACCACGGCACTGCCAGCAGTGAGTGGGCTCCGACTGGGGCGTCTGCCATCAGTTGGCACATCGGAGTGTCCTGCATTCATTAGCGTGCGGAGAAGAATTTCACTTGTACTTGTTATGTTTGTGAATGCTGCTCTAACGACATCACCCCCACCCCCCCCTCCCTGTCTAATCCCAGGTGGCCACTACATAGCCTACTGCAGGAACGATGCGAACAATCTGTGGTATGAATTTGACGACCAGAGTGTGACCGAGGTGTCAGAATCCTGTGTCCAGAACGCTGAAGCCTATGTGCTCTTCTATAAGTAAGTCCCCCAGTCCTCCCAGTGGCACCGGGCTGCTCTGATATTCATGACCTGCATCTTGCTTTTGATTACTCCGCTGCGACCGTGATTCATCTGTGCTCTGTTCCCGTCACAGAAAGAGCAGCGAGGAAGCGGTGAAAGAACGTAGGAGGGTGTCGGGTTTGTTCAGCATGATGGAGCCCAGCCTCCTGCAGTTCTACATCTCCCGCCAGTGGCTCAACAAGTTCAAGACCTTCGCCGAGCCGGGGCCTATTTCCAACGACGACTTCCTGTGTTCGCACGGAGGTATGCATGATGACACAGTTCTATTTCCTACTAACAACGCCCCAGAGGTCAGAGCGCATCCCTCTCCGCGCCTTGTGTCTAAACAGTTTTGGGGGAAAGATTGTGCTGGGACCCGTCTTATCACAGCTCTCGCTTTCATCCTGGACGGAGATTTTTTCACTTTGACAAAGACTGTAGAATATTCCCCTGACAACGTAGCAGACTTCAAAAGGGGTTTTTACTCCTCTCTGTGCAGATGATCCAAATTCCTCCTTTGAGAAGGGAAGAGGGAACGATTCTTGAAGGGTCTGTGCCATTCACGCTCTGTTCTTTTTCCTGTCCTCCATTCGTGCCAGAAATGATAGAGTTGAAATTGAAGTAGGGAAATGTGAATTTATAATAAAAGCAGTTGGGTCGCAGTGGCAGTAGAGAATGTGCTGATAGTGAAAAATAAGAACACACAGGTTCATTTTCCTCTTTGCAGCTCCGAGCACATAACACCCGGCTGGTTCGATTAGATCAGTGCAGTGAAACCAGGATCTTGCAGCAGTGGGGACTGTTGTTTCATTTTTCCGTCCGATTCGCAAAGTTTTTCAGCTTATTTCCACTTTCCTAACCAAGGCTGTTATTAGAAACATATATTTTGCTCCATAAGGCCTTGATCAGCGTCTGGCAGCGTTTCTCCAGGAGCGATTATTCGAATTTAGAGTGTTCTCAGAATGTTTCTTTAGTTTTTATACGAAGAAAAGTTTAGTATATTGTGAATGACTGCTACTAATGATTGGAATTATAGTTTTTTCTTTAGCATTTAAGCATCAGATTTGTGACATTATCTTTCCAGTTCCTCTGTGTTGAAGCAAAAATGCCACTGCTTCTTCTGCCTGCTCACATTTAGCTGCTTGGCTTTGTCCTTGTTTTGCCGTTTTTATTTCTTCCATGATTTCAGGATTTAAGGGCTTGAAAATGGGAACATTTAAAAAAAATCTATTTCAAAAAATGTAAATAGTTCAGCTTCTTGGCCTATTTATAATACAAATGACAATATTTCCGAAAGGGATCCATAACAAATGGGTTCCCTGGGACGTCTCTACACACAATTATTACCCTTTTTAAAAATGTTCAACTGTTCCATCAGGCGTTCCACCCAACAAAGCAACGTTCATAGACGACCTGGTGATCATGCTGCCGCAGAACGTGTGGGATCACCTCTACAGCAGGTACATACGGCATTAAACATTCTTCAGACCTCACATCAATCCCATTGCTCTCATATGTGTACGTACTATCATGTCCTTAGTTGTGATAATTCAATATGTGTCAGCTAATCCGGACCCATCTCCGCAGGTACGGGGGAGGACCTGCTGTCAACCACCTGTACGTTTGCCACACGTGCCAGGTTGAGATAGAGAAATCGGAGAAACGCCGCAAGTCGGAGCTGGACATGTTCGTCCGGGTAAGACTTTCAAAACCAAAACGTTTGTCAGCAAAAAATCAGGAGCAGCAACAGAAGCTTATAGTCAAATGCAGTTAAAAATGAGTGTTAGTGATAATTAGTCGTGTGTCAATGAGCCTGTGTGCAGCCGTCACTCATTGGCTATGTGCTGTATAGGATGTATTATTATCCAGTGTCATGTAACCAGTTGATAGGCTGCATGTGTTGGTGCTTGTCACCCCGGCAGGAGAGGAGAGGTGTGAGTCTGATGAAATCCTTATCATTAATGCATTGAGACAGATGCACGTTATTAGCTTCAGTGAGCAGTGAGCCAGGAGAGAAGGGATTGTGTCGATTCCAGGAAAGATGAATCTGGTGCTGTGCGGTGTTTACACTGTCCTTGATTGGAATAAGAAGCAGAGAGAATTGATTAGGCTTTTCCATCTCCTCTCCTGTAAATCCTTTAAACCTCACTTATTTTCTTTTTTTTTGCTCCCATCCCCCCCCCCCTGTTTCTCCTCCCCATCCCTTTTTCATCCTCTCTCCTCCCTCTTGTCTCTGCTGCTCACTCCTCCCCCATTTCCTCTCTCCCTCTCTGAAGTTGAACAAGGCGTTCCAGGAGGAGGAGTCTCCAGTGGTCATATACTGCATCAGCATGCAGTGGTTCCGCGAGTGGGAGGGCTTTGTCAAAGGAAAAGACAATGGTGATTGGACAGAAGTCTTTCCTTTCCAGCCCCAATCTGGTTTAAATGTCCTTTTAAAAAAAAAAACTCATTCTAACCCACTTTGAGAGTTGTAATTAAAAGTGGATTCCCTGTGATTGGTTGTGATGAACACGGCTGCTGTGATTTTTGTTCAAAGTACATTTATCTCATCAAACAAACGACACATGTGTCACATCTATACATTTTTCCGAGAAGGAGAGAACGGCAAATTATCTGTTTTACACGGGACATCCTCTCGTTACCAACAGCTCATGTTCAAAAGGAAACCGAGAAGTCCCGTTTCTTCTCTCGACTCATCTTCAAAGCCTTCGCCTCAGTCCCCTGAGTCCAGATTCCAGATTCCCTCCCGCTGCAGCAGAAGGAAGCTTCCAGTTTTTTACTTCATTTTTATTCCACTTGCTCTCGTTTTTTCCCCCCTTTCCCTCGCTTTGTAATGTCACATCTATTTATAACAGCTTCCATCTGGCACGTCTGCAAACGCCTGTGCTCCTCTGACTTCTGCTCCTCCAATATTTGTTTGCTTGCCGTAGCAAACGGGGGGGACAGGAAGTGCTTTAAACACGATCGCTCTTTAAAAAAACGATTTGAACACAATATAAATCTGAAATAAAGTGAAATAGGCATGTGTGTTACTGCTGTGAAAACTATGACGACTAATTGTCTTGTCTTCATCTTTAAGATCCGCCGGGACCCATCGATAATTCCAAGATAACAGTAAACAAGAACGGCCATTTAACACTCAAACAAGGTACTACTATTAAAATATGTTTTTTTTAATCTTCATTCAGGAATTGAAAGAAGTGGTTGTTGTGTGCTTTGAACCTTGGTGGATATCTGTGGTGTCTAAGTGTTTGTTCCACCCCCCCCCCGACCCTGCAGGAGCGGACTCGGGGCAGATCTCCGAGGAAACGTGGAACTTCCTCCACTCCATCTACACCGGGGGTCCGCTGGTGACGGTGCGGCCCAACGTACCCCACCACGAGGCCGAGTCGCAGTCGGAGGAGAAGATCGAGGTGGAGACTCGCTCTGTTTAAAAAAAAAAGAAAAGAAAAAAGCACTTGGGAGCAAACAGTGGAAAAAACATTTACGAAAATTAAAGCCTTTTTATTTTGCACTTGACTTTTATTTCAAAAGCATTGAAGCAAAGGACCTTAGCGGCCCCCGGGGAAAGCCTTTGACACCCGGCATGGAAGGAAAAATAACATGTCAAAACAAAAAAGAAAAAGGTTTGTCATTTTGTATATTAAATATGTAAAAAGAGCTCTTTGATTTCTATTAGCACTGTAGTATTCATGTTGCAGGTTGTTTTCAGAACCAAGCATTTTAAAGTCTGTGCAGCTAAAAATTCCACTGAATGCCATATGTCCTTTTTCTCTTCTCGACCAAATGAGCACATATTGTTTGTCCAAGTGTCTCGATGAATCACTATACATTGTCGCTGTACATATATCACACACGTTTCCTGTTGTACAAGAGAATGTTGTTGAGTGAATGGCGAGCGGAGCAAAAAAATGTGACAATTACCGTGAAGAAAAACCCCACGAGGTTATGAAGGGACTAAATACTGACTAGTCTCAGGTATGAATTTTGTGTTTTTGCACTGTTCTGTATGCGTTACAAATTGGCATGATCACACAAATGTCTGGTTTGTATGTGAATGTACCAGTACTGAAGGTGTGTCGGTCCGGATTCAGCACTTGGTTATTTATCAGAGAGAAGGGAGTGATTTATTAAGAAGTCGGTAGATTCATTTTTTCATTTTTCTTTTTGTAGAACAATAAGCAGCAGGCGGTGCGTCTGTTAAGAATGCATGCTTTAACACTCTGTCCCAGTTTAACATCACATGTAACTGCATGTACATACATAGCTGCTCGTGAAACATGCACGGTACTCCCCCACACCCCCACCTGGCTCTATCTTCACCGAATCAGCCAGAGAAATCACATAATCATCACCACAGGCCATCACCACCATCAGCAGCAGCATCTGATTAGTGGAAGGCATCATGTGTGTGTGTATGGGCTGCTGCTGATGGGGTGGAAACAGAAAGCTGAACTGTAAAAGCTGTAAAGTTTGTGCATATAATGGACGTCACTTGAGTAAGAGCCACCCTGATTTTTTTGCTGACACTATTAAAAAACTTAATGAAAACACCCTGTGGTCAAGTGAATTGTGTGCACCACCTCCCCCCTCTCCCTCTTCCCTCCCTTTAGTGCTTATTTAGTGGGAAGCAGGTAAAAGAGGAGACTCCATCATCATGTGTGTGGTTGTTTATATGTGACCGGGGTTCGGCTTCGGGGGGGGACCGGGGCAGCAGGACCCCTCTGACAGGTGGACATGTTCAGTGGCTCCTCGGCTCCATCGGCTCACACACCCCGACGAGCTGCACTGAAAACATGGCTGCGACCGAGCGTGCAGCAGATGTACGGAAGTGAGGTATGTGCAATTTATCTCGGCTACAAAAAAAGCGGGTTAGAAGTGAGCCTGCGGGTCTGTGGTCGCGGGGCAGCGAAGAGCTAAACCCGGGTTAAACATCCGTGAGGACGGGTCCGCGACCGGCGTCCGGGGCGACACGGGAATCCCTCCGCAAAGTTATGCGAGGAACAATCGGCTAGCTCGGCTAAAGCTGCAGCGGCTAGCCGGGGCTGCTAGCCGGAGATGCTAACTGGTGCTGCTAGCCGGAGATGCTAACTGGAGCTGCTAGCTGGTGCTGCTAACTGAAGCTGCTAGTCTGGGATGCTAACTGGAGATGCTAGCCGGAGATGCTAGCCGGAGATGCTAACTGGCTAACAAGTGCTAACTCCACTCCTCGGCTGCTAACCGCGCTGCTCCGGGCAGGCGGAATGAGAAAGCTCGGCGAAACGTGACACCGGGGCCGGGTAACTCCTTTTAGCTGAACGTGGTTGTTGATGCACTTCACGCCTGTGCTAGCGGCGGAGCTAAGTTAGCATGTACCCGGGGCTGGGAGCTGCAGCAGCGGCGGAGGAGGAGGCTCCTGCTCGCACCGCCACGATTCTCCCTCCCTGCACGGTGCGGTGAACGGAGGAAGAGTTAGCCGAGGTGCGGCTAGCCAACTCGGCTAACTAGTCGTGCCCAACAAGCACCCGTGGCTGTGCGGGGATGATTTGTGCGGGTTAGACGTGGGTCTGCCTGTGTGTGAGTGCGGGACGTGTGTGTGTATTTGTGTTCATCCCGCGGAGCTAAAGGTAAGAGTTTGCGGGTGTTAGCTCGCTCCACATCAAGCTAGCCCGAGTAACCGTTCGCTGCCTGGAAGTTGCTGCTTCGTGCTAGCTGTTAGCATGCTGGCTAGCTCCCCCCCGTGGAACCACCTGTGTTTTTGTTTTTTAGCCCCGAACCGGAGTTTCCTAAAGGGGAGACTTGGGAGTCCACCTGCCGGGGACTGGTGCTCACTTCCCCGGCGGCACCGTGGTCTGGTCCCCGGCGGGTTAACGGTCCCATCGTGCCTGACAACTTTTATCGGTGCTGGGATGCTGGAAGAGGGGGGGTTAGGGTTAGGTTCTCGTCGGTGTGTGTATCAATAACACCTCGTGGATTCCCCTTGTTGTGTGTGATTGCCAGTAGGCCCCTCGGTAGTGTTGAACTACAGGTCAGCAGCAGACACACGGTAACACAACCCGGACCCTGTTTGTTTATCTGTTAACTCAGTTAGCTTAGCTTCAGTTGCTAACACCAGCCCTTTACATGTTGTGTTTGTTTACGTGCAGCTGGAGTTCACAGCTTTGGGATCTCAATGGAACCTGTGTTTTGTGTGTTTGTGTTTGTGTTTGTGTGTGTGTTTGTGTGTGAAGGCAAATGATCTGCAAAGCCCTGGTCCGGTTGCGATCACTGTGATACAACCAGCACGTGTTTAACACAACTTCACATCCAAACGTGGTTTACAGAAGAACAGGAAGTGGTTTGATTGAGAGTTAGTCACACATGTGTTGTGTTTAGGAAGCTGCACTGACTAATAACACATCCTGGCTTCTTATGGTTACATTAAGTAAACTAGTGTGTAGGGCAGAGGTGGTTTGTTTCCAGCTCTGCCACACAACTGGGTTCTACTGGGACCTTGTGTGCTGAGATGTTCCTCTGAAGAGAAGCAGTAGTTAAGTCTGACTTGTGTTTTATTCAATAGACACGTCCACATTGTCTATTTAACATTCTTGGGTAAAGATCTCCCACTAAAACCAGACCTTTCTCCTCAGACCTGTAACTCAGGACTGTCCTTCAACTGTAGAACCAGCGATAACAAATCAAATGGTCTGAAGCTGTGGTTCCAATCCCCTTTTGTGCTTTAAGTTTAAACCCTGTGAAGCAAAAGCTAAGTCTAGTGGCTATGACCTTAATGTTGACATGAATTACCACATTTTTTCATTTCAGACGTCTGAAGAATTTAACACATCCAGTCTTTCACAAGAAGAAAGTGAAAAGTCAAAATACAACATGGTGTTGCATGAAATCCTGTTTCCAGGGTGGGACCCACAGGCCTCGGGTCTGTTTTCACATTTCATAGTGTTCATTCTTAAGGGAAGCAATGTTGTGGTTTATTGCAAAGTTTAACCGAAAGTAAACGGAGGATCCTTTCACACAAAAAAAAAAGGCGTGAATAGTTTTTATTTATCATTTAAGGTCATACAGAGTGCAGCAACCACAAAGACCAATATTTAAAGTGTAGCACCACTTCCTCTCAGTGTGTTCACGCCCAGTTTGTCAAGGTGCTGGGCTGGTGGGTTGTTCCATTTCTCCTGGATAAGTTTCCACAGTTGTTCTGTAGATTTAGTTCTGTCTCTGTGTCTTCTGTCTCTTTGTGTAATCCCACACTGACTCCATGATGTTGATCAGGCCTCTGTGGGGGCCAAGGCCATCTGTCCCAGGACTCCTTGTGCTTCTTGTTGCTGAAGATAGAAGATAGATCTTCACGGCTAAGTCTCTGTAACTGTGGTTGTTGTTAAGCTGCAGGATGATTGTGGGATGATTTTGACAACAGCAGCAGCAAAGTCCAGCATCGTTGCCGAGCACCAGGACACCCACAACATATATTAGCTAGACGTCATTTATTAATTATAGATCTTTAAATTGTTATTGCCAGAACAGAAATAAGGTAATCAACTATCTTCTTTATTACAAGAATCATGGAAAGTTTTACATGCATACATACATATTTATACCTGATCACACTAACTAATTACTAACTAAACTAACAGAATAATGTAATACTACCACTCCCCTTTAAGACTGGTTTCAAAGTAAAATGAATTATTTATCTACCCCACCCCCAAAAGAAAACCAAATCAGATAGGTGAGTTCCCAGAATGAACATAATTCATCCTTAATAGGATTATATAAGACATTCATGTTCCAAAAAGCTACTCTTAAAGTTATTAGACCCCAAAACAGTAGTATTTTAGTCTGTAAATGTCAGAATCATATACGTATGGACTTCGACAGCAGCAAATTAAATTGACAGGAACATTAGGAGCCAGTGTAATGTTGCCTTCAAGGTCTGCTGCTTCACATGCTGGATCTACGTTGTGTAAGAAAAATAAGCTGAATCTCTTTTTCCTCTCGAGTCAAACAGTCGTTTAATCTCTTCCTGGTCATTTATGTTCCTTTGTTCACACACTGGTATTGAAATGATCGTTACGGTGCAGAAGAGGTAATGATAGTTGGTATTTGTTGCCTGTATGGACGCTGATTAGCAGCTGGAAGGTGTTGTATGCATCGCCTTGGTGCTGTTGTGTGAGGACAAAGAATCCAAACACCATAAGTACCTAAATCTTTTGTATTCTGAGGCCAATTCAAAACACGCTCCACAGCCAAGAGGGTTTTTTGTTTTTAAAATCGGCCCCATATAAAAAAAAAAGTTATTGCACACCTACCTCATAACAGTGGACTGGACGCTGTTTTGGAAAATTGTATTTTTGTGGGGAGAGAAACACTTTGTCCGGGTGGAGGCTTGAAATGGAGAGAAAAGGCTGGTGTGTCCTTTATTTTCAGTTTAATGTGAATGTAGTCGGAGGGAGTCACATTGGACAAGTAACCACAACATTCATTATATTGTTTCATGGATATAAAGCATAGAAAACGTTCCTCCAGAATTAAACTTTGTTCCATCAACATGTTACTTATTAGGGACGAGAACACGAGAACACATCTTTGATCCAGCTCGTCCTGCTGAACTGTAACCATGAGAGCAAGTAGTGATTCGTGTTCCAGTTTTTGGAAGCAGGTCACGAGAGCCAGTGTAATTATGTTTGTCGTGTCGAGTCCGAGGGTGAACGACCTGTCCCCTGCTCACCCCATTGTTTTTCCTTCTCTCTCTCTCTCTTATTATACGCACGGACAAATCACATTAACTTTCCCAGCTTGACTCTATCACGGGGTGCGAGTAATACGTGCACGTGGTAGCGCTTGTTCCAGGTGACTATTACGTTATCTCCCAAAAGGAATATTATCAAAATGTATTTGTGGCCCGAGTCGCCTTTGGCCCGGAAGCTGCTGCGTCAGCACCGTGTCGATCGGAGGAGATTGTCCAGGAGACGCCAACAATCAGCTTCTAAGTCGGTTTCGACAGAGGTCACCCCAAAAGATTGATGTACTAGAAATTAATGTAAATGAACAGCGGGTCCATAATGCTAATTGATGCAGTGATTTCCCTCTTCTGCTTCAGAGGCCTGCAACTGTATCTCATCATTCAGTGAGATCATCTCCCCCCAGAAAGTCACTTTGGAATCACCTTTACTGTGTCACCTTTTTATTGTCCTCTGTTGTTTGAGTTATTAGCAGCAGCCGGATCTAGACTAGAGGACGGTTCAGTGGAAAGATTCCTGTGTGTTGGTTCGCTGTGTTCTCAAGTACAAGGGAATAATATAATATAGATTTCTCTTTCTCCACCTGCAGTAATCTAAATCAATATCCTTTAAATGTTTGATTACAATCACACTGTTCACTTACTTATTCTTGTATGCTTAGGTTTAATAAAAACATAAATGAGATATCTACACATAGTTGCAGATTCACGTACTGAGCTCAGTTGTTCGATTTTGTATTTATTTGGATCTTTATTTTTGCTCTTTCTCTCATAACTCTCAGCCACGGTGTTTATAAATAAGAGGTGTTATCAGTCTTTTATCCGTGGTTCCGATCAGAGCCAACGTTTACCTGGGGGCGTGAACACTCAATCGTTCATAATTCAAATAGATCTCATTTACATTTATAATTTTTAGATCTAGCAGTTTCACTTTGAGATCATCAGGCTGCATCTGCCTGTAGTGAGTTGAGGCTGTCGTCCCGGTTTAGCGATAAAAGATTGTGGACGTTATTCAATCGATTATCTTTTGATTCTGTGTAAAGTGTCAAAACCCTTTTGCCTTAAAAAGTCTCAATGTTTTGTCTTTACACATTCAAGTGGTCTTGTGTTAACCTTCGTTTTGGATGAGAATTGCTGTGGCCTGCATAGTTTATCCCTGTGTGTGTTGTAGCTCTGTCTCAACGATACAGATATTTAGTACACTGTAATAACCACAGACAAGATTAATGTGTAAGTGCGTCTACAGACACCACAGCCTGTATTGATCACAGTACACTCTGCTGGTCTGTGGGAAGGACACTTAGTATCTCTGTCTGTAGTTTTCAGATAATGTGGTGTTGAGAGTGTTTCTCTCGCCCAGGCAACTTCACCTTATCTTTAATTATGAGGAAGTAATTCTGTGACTCATCTGTTGTACATACATTTCATTCATCATGGTCTTGGAAAGCTCTTAAATGTACCTGACTGAAACCTGCAGAAAACCTGTATACATGTCTGAGTAAACCAGCAATGCTAAAGTCACATTCGTCTCCACTTCAGCCTGAATTCCAGTCAGATTATGATATAGCGAACAAATATTCGTGCATTGGGCTATTATTAGTAAGACAGATTATTTATCATAGAGCAAGAGCCAAGATTCACTGGTGTCTGGTTGCGTTTGCAAGGTGCTTTTTGTCCAGGTCACACTGTGAGTCAGGGTTTCCGTTCCAAAGTAATGTTCTTACTAATGTAACACACTGAGTTTGTCGGGTGGAGTTGTTGCACTTGATTGTTCCAGGAAGTTGATTGTCTGTCTTGTTCTAAGCCTCCACAGTCGTCCACACTTAAAGCCTCTAAGCCTCCTGTAGGGTTTTTGTTGAAGCATTTTTTATTTTTTAATGTTCTAGTGAATTGTGGAAGGATGGCAGCTTGCTGGTCCTCGGGCACACCTGTTACAGAGAGAGAAACCCACTACGCTGGGATGATAAATGTACAGGTGCAGCGTTTTATCTCTTTGCTGAACTGAACGTAAGATTCACATCGTTGCTTCTCTGTCAGAAAACCAGTCAGCCGGTAAAACGTATTCATTCTTTGCGTGACAGAATCACCATTGATCCCTGCTGGGAGGAAGTAAATACACCCGCACTCAGAAATACAGATATGATTGTCTACGATGACTTGTTTCCTTGTGATTCATCTTTGGGAAATTCACCAGCTTGTTTCCTTCGGGGCTTTTTCTGTACACACCTTTCTCCTGAGTTCCCATAACAAACGCACACAGATCAGCCTCAAAACCAGTGACATTTGTGAAGTGTCAAAATCATTGGTCATTTCCGCGAGATGTAAGATCAGACGTTCACGTTTTTGTTTGCACAGACTTGCGATAAGACATCTAGTTTTGTCAGTGGACAGAAGGTGTTGCTTAGCTACAATGAGAGGAGAAATCAATACCTCTTTGGTGTGAGCGGAGAAATGACCCCGGCAGTGTTTAACAAAGGTGTTTTGATGAATGCCTTTGTTTGAAAAACCTCAAGGGGTTTCACTTTTAGCTCCTCTGCCTTTTTGAAACCCATCAAACCATTAACCACTGCTTCAACTTAACCTTTAACACCGTTATTATAATATCTTAATGAAGTGTCTGCTTGTGTGTGTTTTGCAGGTGCCCACGTTCTGCTGCAGAGGAGAGAGCACCAGGATGAGGAGAGAGTAGGCCCCCCGCCGTAGCATGGCCGCGTCCCGTTCCTCGCGTGTCACAAGGTCATCAGTCGGGCTCAATGGATTGGACGAGAACTTTTGTGGCCGAACCCTCAGGAACCGCAGCATCGCCCAGCCAGAGGAGACCTCGGTGTCTCCTCTACCCAGGGCCCGCTCGCCCAAGAAGAGGCAGGACGGCAAGCAGGAGTCGAGACAGGAGTCGAGACAGGAATCTAGACAGGAGTCGAAACAGGAGTCGAGACAGGAATCTAAACAGGAGTCGAGACAGGAAACTAGACAGGAGTCGAAGCAGGAAACTAGACAGGAGTCGAAGCAGGAGTCGAAGCAGGACACCAAACAGGAGAGCAGGCAGGAGTCAAAGCAGGAGGCTAAACATGATTCCAAGCAGAACACTCGGCACGATGGCCAGCCTCAGGCCTCGTTGCAGGCAAAGGAAACTGACTCAAATGCTTCCCCAGCCGAGGTGGAGCAGTGGCCCGGCTCCAGGAAGCGGGGCGTGTCCTGTTTAGAAAAAGACATTAGTCCCGAGAAGCCCGAGAACTGTGACCGAGGCAAAGCGGCGAGAGATCCCTCTCCTCAAATCAAAAGGGCCAAGCGGTGCTCCCGCTCCGGAGAGTCTCAGGGACCCGAGGAGCAACCCGAGCCTCTGAGGCCTGAAAGTCCAGTATCTGTACCGGAGCCCGGCAGGTGTGAGGAGTTTCCCAGCCAGAACTCTGCTCACTCGGCTCCGGCCTCACCGCTCCTCAGCACAGAGGCCGGCGAGCTGATGGCGGTGAAGGAGGAGGACGTTCACCTGGAGTGCGACGGGGTTTCCCAGCCCCTGAACACTCACAAAGCTTCTAATGGACTCGCGGAGAGTCCGGCCAAGGAACCCGGCACGCTCACCGAAGAGACGAGTTCGAGTCCCGTCTCCGTCACCAGCTGCCCGTCGCTGCTCAACGGCAGCCAGGGGGGGGCGCCCTCGTCCCCGGACCCCGCCGTGCCTTGTAGAACCTCTGACCCCGGGCAGATGGAGGTCTCCGGCTCACGGGACTCGCCAGCCTCCTCTGCGCCGCCACCCGAGGCGGCTCCAGAGGATCCCATCCCTGAGTTGATGGTGGCCAAGCAGGAGGTGGAGGAGGTGGACGTGGTGGGGGGGGAGACTCTGTGTCTGTCCCACGAGGAGCAGGTGACGGAGAGCGACACCAACGGCCGGCCGCCGAGCCCGGTGCAGGAAGCTGCTGCTGCCTCCACCTCCTACACCACACCCAACACGAACAATAGTCCAATCAACAACGGCAACTCAGGAGAAACAACCCCCCCACTAGCAACGACCCCCTCCCCCACAGAGCCGGGGTGCAACCCCTCGATATCCAGCATGCCCCCCTCCTTCACGGAGCTCTATGAACACAGATACACGCTACGCACCTCACCCAGGAGAGCTGCTACCGGTGGCAAGGCCACCTCCTCCAAGCCCTGCTCGCCGCCCCGAGACAATGGTCCCATGAGGGAGGAGGGGGAGGTGGAGGTGGGGCTGGAGGAGGTGTGCCCGATGGTGGAGGAGCCGGCCCCCTCGGACTCTGTCGGCCCCTTTAAGGAGGAGCCAATGCCCGCGGGTCCCGGGGCCAGGGCAGGTGGCGAGCCCGGTGGTTCTCTGGATCGGAAAGAGGCCGAGCGCAGCAAGGAACTCGCTCCGAGCCAGGCCGCCGAGGAGGAGGAGGAGGAAGAGGAGGAGCCAGACGTGTATTATTTTGAGTCTGACCACCTGGCTCTTAAACACAATAAAGAGTATGTGGGAGCTCCCCGGGGGTTTTGCTTTTTCCTCAGCTTTTGTTGCCGCGGCTCTCACACATGTTGTTCCCTGTGTTCTGTGATCATTGCGTTATTTCTGGTTTTGAATGAAGCAGAAATGTTCTTTATTCTCTGTGGTCTTGGGTCAATGTTAAACAACCATTAGTTTGTCTTTTTGTGTCATAAACAATAGTGCACAACAGTTTTTGCTTTTCTGCTTTTGAGCACTTTAAAATGTAGCAGTGTGTTTATAATATAATTATTTGAAGGATTACATATTTATGATGAATCTCTGAGATGATGCCGGGTTTGAAGACGTAACATCTTCCCGAGTCTTTTGATTAGCAGAACAATCTTTCTCTTCTTTTCTCTCTGTGTTAATTATGCAACAAGAGATGCAGCTGAAATCATTTTCCTTTACAATCAGGCGTTTATTGTTTCGTTTGTTTAAATGTCGGAAAAAAGTTGATGTCCCGTATTCATGGTTATCTTTAATACAATCTGATTCCTCTCATATACCAAAGAATACCATCAAATTCTCACAATGATGCTGTAGCCACAGAATATAACATTTAGACATGATTAATTGATCATGAATTCTCTGTTGATGGATTGGTTCAGTTTTCTGATGAAGGAAAAGGATCTAAGACCTAAAAAACGATTTTTGTTCCTTTACCTGTGAACACAAGTGTAAAAAAGTGTTTAATTATCCCGGTTATATTTTGGGAGTGTTTTCTCAGTCCTTATGGGAACGTTGTCGAGCGTCTAAGTTTAGCTCCGGTCTCATTGTTTAGGTTTTTACATGCTGTTCACATTTAATTTCCACCTTCAGTCTGGTGCTGTAATTGTGTGAATTTGCTGCCAATTGTCAGGTTTCCAAACCCTGAGGAGATTCGATGTTAGAATCACGGGCTCTGATTGCCTCTCTTCTCTTTTCTCTGGAAGTCGTTACAGGAGAGAAAAAGAGGCTTCTCGGTGCTCGGCTGCTTCTTCTGGTTTTTCTGTTTTCTGTGGTGGTGCACGACGGGATGTTTATGTTCGCCGACAGGTCTCATGCTGCACTCGGGCGAGCTGGGCTTCCCGCACTGTGGCAGGTCAGATGATTCACGATGCCTCGTTATTGGCCGGGAGACGTCATCTGCTCGGCTCCTTGTGTCTTTGACACCAGTGTCGGTGAATGTTTCATATTTGGATAGTGGCTTCAGATTTAGATTCCACTGCAGTCGTATCGCAATGCAAGTCCATCCAGTTTCTGTGAAATGCCACGGGGTTTATTGTGCTGAGTAAGGGACTTTTCCCGAAGCCTCGGATCAATACAGCGAGGAGTAATATTTTAGGGGAGCATGACTCTGCATCTTCGAGTTGCTGAATATGGAGAATTGACTGACATGATTGATGCTCTGTGAACAGAAGGGCTTGTATTTTTGTCACATTTGACAAAGCATCCTTTACGTATATCAGGTTAATATTTTAATTAAACATTATGTTATTCTTAATTGTCAGACATTGAC
Organism: Limanda limanda; assembly: GCF_963576545.1. Taxonomy (NCBI): domain Eukaryota; kingdom Metazoa; phylum Chordata; class Actinopteri; order Pleuronectiformes; family Pleuronectidae; genus Limanda; species Limanda limanda. The sequence continues at coordinate 5,850,585 of NC_083648.1, read as the reverse complement.
TTGGCAGAAACATTGTCCCACCTGGCCTTTCTTTTAACACCAGTGTTTGTCAGTGGACTTCAGGCCCAGTAGGTGGCAATGAAACACCAGACTTGTCCCTGGACACGCGTGGGGGGGGGGTGCAGGGTGTTGAGAAGCCGAGCTGAGCCTAGTTTCCCTTCAACATGCACAGATCATCTGTTCAGTGAAGGAATTCCTACTGTTTGCTCCTTTCTCTTTACATTTGAATCTGAATCCCTCTGCAGTACAGGAGAGGAGAGGTTTATAATGTCACTGCTGAAGAGTCAGATCTACAGCTTCCACTGCAGCAGCTGCTCCTCAGATACTGTAGAAACATGGTGTGTGTGAAACTAATGAAGGGATCTGAGGTGAGGCACACAGTTGACTCGTCTGCGTGTTTTTACCTGTAGGGGTTTTCAAACCCACCGGCTGCTGTTGAATAAATTGTGTCCCGTGCATTGATTTTTCATTCCCGTCCTGTTAAAGCAGATTGATCCTTTCTGCTCCGCTGAGCGCCTGCATTAGGTTAAAGCCGTGTGGGACGTAGTGACATTGCTGTCGATTCCTCCAGCTCTGCCTCTGAGTCAGCGTCACACTTAGTCCCCGACAGCTCAGTTCACAGTCGTCCCGTTTGCCCCAGAATGAGCGAGTGGAAAGGTCGGACTTCTCCTGCAGCGCTGCAGGCTCCGAGTGTCGGTGATGATGTAAAACCTGAGTGACGTGCATCGCTACAGACCAGTGTTGAGGTCGTATCTCAGCATGTAAAAGTGTTGTTTACCGCTGTCGTTCATAGTGGATTGTATTATAGAAGTAACTGCAAAGGTGTTAGTTTGAGAAGACGCATATTTTTTTAGTCTTTCCCAGGTTTTGTTTCTCCAACACAAGTGGAACAGGAGGATAGAAACACTCTCTCCCTGTCTTTATGTTCTCAGCACTGTGGCTGAATTATGCATCGTCTCAGGCTGAAAGTTTTATACGCTGCAACATTCCAAGTGTCGTGTTAAATAATGTAAGGCAGGTCCACTCCTTCCACTCCTTGTCTAAACTCACTTCCCTCCGTGTCAGTTACCAGAGGCTGCTGCAGACCATCGGGGTCCTGGAGGCCCAGCGCACGCAGGCCATCCTGGACCTGGAGACGCTGGCGCGGCACCAGAGAGAAGCACTCGGAGATCCCATCAGCTTCGTGGAGCAGCTGCAGAAACAGGTGATGTTTACAATAAAAAAAGCTGAATCAGTTGCAGGAGAATGTGCAAATATACATCAATCACATGCATCAGAGCCTGACTGAGGTTCAGGACTCGTGCTGGTACTGATTTTAGGGAATACAAATTCTGATATGGACAGATTAGGATGTTGTATATCCGACTAATTTGGGACAGGACTCTAGTTCTTGTCCTTGGCCTCAGGAATACCTTTTTTTTGTCGGAACGTTGCTGAGATAAATATGTGGCAGCTTGTTAGATTCAGGTTGCAGACTCCTCTCCCTCCTCCACTGTTCTGCTTTCGTCCTGCACGTACACATCCACTGGTTTGTTCACACACGTTTTCTACCCTGAGTCTTGTTGACTGCTGCTCACTCAATATATCAGATATCCGGGCAAATCAGTTAACGAACTGGTGCAGTAAACCTGTCGGAGCACCTGCTGCAGACGTTAAATCAAGAACCTGCTTTGAAAGTGGTGAAACCGGCCATCTTGAACCGAGATGCATGATCTGCGTGATTCATTAATATGTGCTGACATATTGAGCAACGACTGGAGTCGAGTTCAAAGCCGCAAAGAAATCCAAAACCTGAGCATTCAGAAGGGAAATAGAAATAAGTGTACAACAGTTTTGCTTTTCTGCTTTTGAGCACTTTAAAATGTAGTAGTGTGTTTATAATATAACTATTTGAAGGATTACATATTTATGATGAATCTCTGAGATGATGCCGGGTTTGAAGACGTAACATCTTTCCGAGTCTTTTGATGAGCAGAACAATCTTTCTCTTCTTTCCTCTCTCTGTTAATTATGCAACGAGAGATGCAGCTGAAATCATTTTCCTTTACAATCAGGCGTTTATTGTTTCGTTTGTTTAAATGTCAGAAAAAAGTTGATGTCCCGTATTCATGGTTATCTTTAATACGATCTGATTCCTCTCATATGCCAAAGAATACCATCAAGTTCTCACATTGATGATGCTGTAGCCACAGAATACAACATTTAGACATGATTAATTGATCATAAATTCTCTGCTGATTGATTGGTTCAGTTTTCTGATGAAGGAAAAGGAGCTAAGAGCTAAAAACAACGACTGGAGTCAAGTTCAAAGTGGCAAAGAAATCCAAACCTGAGCATACAGAAGAAAAATAGAAATAAGTGTACAACAGTTTTGCTTTTCTGCTTTTGAGCACTTTAAAATGTAGCAGTGTGTTTATAATATAATTATTTGATGGCTTACATATTTATGATGAATCTCTGAGATGATCTAGGACCTAAAAACAACAACTGGAGTCAAGTTCAAAGTGGCAAAGAAATCCAAAACCTGAGTATACAGAAGAAAAACAGAAATTGTAAATTGTTTGTCCAACAGTTCCTCTTGGTTTCTTTTCTGTTGTCCCATTGTTGCAGTAGGAGTTCTGGACGTTATGAGATCCTTCTGTTAACAACTCGTTCCTCCTGGTTCTTCTGATCCTCAGGTGAACTTGGGCCTGCCGTGTCCTCAGCGGGTCGTCCAGCTCCCCGACATCGCGTGGGAACAGTACACCTCAGGACTCGGCGACTTTGAGAGGGAGTTCTGCGACAAGAAGCGCAAAACCCGGCGGCTACAGCTGATCTTCGACAAAGGCACATATACATTTAGAAATCACTACATTTAGAAATCACCCGAAACAGTCTTTGTTTTTCCTACAGCTTAACTCTGCTCGTGTCTGTCCTTTTCAGGTTTGCCTCTTCGACCAAAGAGTCCGGTAGAGCCCAAGAAGGAGGGCGAGTCCTCCACCATGTACTCGTCCCTGCCCACCAGCGACGCCCTGGAGAACGAAAGGCAAGCGCAGGTACAGCTCTGCCTGCTGAGTAAGACCCACTGGTGCTGCTGCTGCTGCCATCCCAGTGGCTCCCAGTACATATCATTAGTGTGGAGATGGTGTCTGTGGTAACGTTAGTGGTCCGCCTCTCCCACACCCCTCGATCATTGTCTTATTCTCGGCCTCTTTGTTGTGAGTCTCTTTTCACATCGTTAGGTTTCACTTCCCATCGGGATCAGACAATGTGAAGTGTTAGAACTTAACAAACAACTCATGGATTGTTTCTCTTCAGACATGACCTGCAAGTAAAATCCAGAGAATCAGCTACAGAGTTTTCCTGCAGTTTTCCTTTCACACGTTCACAACACAGCGAGGGGGGGTTTACTCGGACATTTGTGTTCACACGTGCACCTCCTCCAGTCAGTCCATGTTCACGTCTGGAAGCAGCTTTTCTCTCACACTTTATATTGTGCGAGCACATTTGCATTCTCGTGAACTTCCGCATCTGAATCCAAACCAGATTTTGTTTGTCAGTCAAAAGAGCTGCTGATTTGTTTTTGTGTTGCATCCATCCAGTGACATGTCTCAAGTCCCAGCTGACAGCTCCACTGTCTCTGTCTCTCTGACGGCTCCGTGTGACAGATCTCTTCAAATAGTGTGTTTGCCTATTATTTCGGTTTGAAGTCAGTCTCTCAACTCTCCTGTCACTCATGTTTTCTCCACAGATGATCAGGGGGAGGATGTGTCAGCCAAACAAGTCCGACACATTTAACCAGCTGTGGACGGTGGAGGAGCAGGTTGGTACTGAGCATGTTTCATTATTTCTGATCTGATAGATGTTGTTTATCAGAGGAATCGTTTAGTGTTTCTACATATCCAGCAAAAAGCAAACTATAAAACACACATGTGGAATTAACGTGGTGATCGCTTGATGACACCAGTATATTCAATCAATCAAATTTTATTTGTATAGCCCATATTCACAAATCACAATTCGTCTCATAGGGCTTTAACATGGTGTAACATCCTCTGTCCTTAACCCTCAGCAAGAGTCAGGAAAAACTACTAAAAAACCTTTTAACAGGTAAAAACACATAGAAACCTCAGAGAGACACACGTGAGGATCCTTCTCCCAGGACGGACACAAGTGCAACAGATGTCAAGTGTAGGAAAACATCATTGGGATTAAAGTTTTTAGCAGCATCGATGAGGGTAAACATTTTTGAAGGATAACTTCAATACTATATGTCAAGCAGTCCTGCTGCAATCATAGTCTCTGGCCAGCAGCAAGATCATGATCCAGCATCAGGATTCATATCTTTATTATCTATTCTAATATTCAAGGCTTATAATCTGTAGAAAACTCTCTTTTTTTTTCGTAAAATCACAGCTAAATTGACACCTTATTATTCATAAGCGAACCCACGTGTATATTAATTTGTTCCACCGGCTGATTCATGAGCTGTTTTTTCATTACATTTGTTCTTTAACAGTTTACACCGGGTGTTTTGTGTATTTTCTAGAAAAAGCTGGAGCAGCTTCTTGTGAAGTTTCCTCCTGAGGAGGTGGAGTCCAGGAGGTGGCAGAAGGTCGCTGACGAGCTGGGGAACCGAACAGCAAAACAGGTGAACACAGGATTAACTACAAGTCTGATCCATACCTAGTACAAAATGCAAAAATATTTGGTTTAGTTGCTTTTCTATAGATTATAAAACCTCATTATCTACTCTTTTGTAATTTGGAAGGAATGTACTTCAGTGAAGGAACTAGCCTCTAGGTGACCTACACCTGGAAAAACCTGACTGGGATCATTGTGCTGTCGGCCTGTTGTTATCATCCTGTCGTGACACTGAGAAATCTTTACAATAGCAACAGCCTGTTCAGATGCATGAGTGTAAAGTGTGTCAGTGCTTAAAGGCAGAGACCATCCTGTATGATGACTGCCCCCCCCTGCAAGCAGCTGAATGAAACGTGTGTGTGTGTGTGTGTGTGTGTGTGTGTGTGTGTGTGTGTGTGTGTGTGTGTGTGTGTGTGTGTGTGTGTGTGTGTGTGTGTGTGTGTGTGTGTGTGTGTGTGTGTGTGTGTGTGTGTGTGTGTGTGTGTGTGTGTGTGTGTGTGTGTGTGTCTGTGTGTGTGTTGGTGTGACCTCAATTACTCGGAGCAGCTGTTCCTCCATTGAGATCATTAACGCAACATTTTTCCTGTTGAACCGTTTCCAGGTTGCCAGCAGAGTTCAGAAGTACTTCATCAAACTGACTAAAGCTGGTATCCCTGTGCCTGGAAGAACACCCAACCTGTGCATGTACACTAAGAAGGTAACTTCAGCTCCTTCACTAAACCCTCCCCCCCTTTCACATCGAGTGACTAATTCCAATGAAACAAAGAGTTGTTTTAATGTGTGTGAGGTGTCATGTGTCAACAACTTTTAGTCTGATGATTATTTTAAACATATTTCATGTATCTGTAGCATCCTGATGCACTGTTTATCAATTTAACTTCATATTAGGGCTTCACTTTCCGGAAACTTTCCATGGGAAGTTAAGCTCGGGAATTTTGTGAATTTTGAAAAAAAATAAATACGCAAATTAAACGCTGAGCAATAAAAACATAATTCAAAACTCTATTTTAAAGATGTATGGAATGCAGCACACACTGCACGTTGAATTTCAACCCTCCACTGTGCATTCTTCCATCACATTTCCATTCATTTATCCATCAAGTGTAAAATATTTTCACAGACGATTCCAATTGTTTGGCGAACTACTTATATCTCTGGCATTGCATTAGTGTTTTTTTACAAACTTTTTTCTCATCTTATTCTACAGAACAATGCCACGTGCACTATCTCATGTGTGGAGACATTTCACCCCATCCAATGTAGAAGGAAAGGCTGTGTTCATTTGCAAATACTGTGAAAAGACCTATGTTAAGAATGACACAACGATGCAGAAGCATATAGTCAAGTGCCCGAAGTTTCCTCAGGGCTCAAATCAGCCTATGACAAAACAAAATGTTTATATTTATGTCTGTATATGACAAGGTAAATACAGTTAGTATAAATTATCCACACAATTTCCAGTTTATTCCCTTTAATTCCTGTTAATTCCCGTATATTCTCGTTAATTCCCATGGAAAGTTTCCAACTTTGAATATTCCCGGAATTTTGCAACCCTAGTACAGACACCATTTCAAATGCCCTGCCTGCTTCTGTAACGTTACCGGTTTGTTCCTCAGGCGTCCAGTAAGAGACAGCACCACCTGAACAAGCACCTGTACCGACCCTCCACCTTCCTCACCTCCTACGAGCCGCCGGTCTTCATGGACGAGGAGGACGAGCGAGCGGCGTACTACGGCAGCGTGCAGGACCCGTCCGCCGACGACTCGGTCAGTTCCTCAGCCTCAAAGCTAATGGTTCTTTATATCTTGTTATGGGAGATTTCTTTGTAATTTATCTGATTCCCTCGGTGTGTGGTGTCCTGTAGGAACTAGTGGTGGGGGGAAAAATCAATTCTGTTCAGTATCGCAATATTTTGCGCCCGCGATTATATCGATACTGTAGCACAAAGTATTGCAATATTTAAAAAAATATTTAACATTTATTTACAATTATATATGTCACAGCCCCTGGCTGGCAAAGCATGACGAGGAGAGTTTCAGAGTTTAAAAGATACCTAGTGTGTCTGCGGAAAGGATGTTCTCCACTGCAGGAGATATAGTAACGGCCCAGAGGAACTTTAACATCTGAGCAGGTTGACCAACTCCTTTTTCTGAACAAAAATGCCAATATTCCCAAATGAATTTAACATTTTGGGTCATGACCTTGCAGGTCTCAATTTGATTGAAGCTCTGGGTTACTCTTATTTATATGATTGAGCTCAGTGTTCATGTGAGAGGTCTCCTATTCAGAAAGGTCCTGTCTCCTGAATGTTCAAGGACAAAGTTTTTGCACTTCAGTTAATGTTTAGAAGACAATGTTGTTCACAAAATTAAATGTGACATTTGAAGTGAGTTGAGCAGTCTTATTTGCCTCATTTTTTGTAATGCCTTTGAATAATATGGGGGACATGAATCGCAATAAATCGCAGAATCGAATCGGAATACTTGCAGTATCGCAATATATCGCAGAATCGCAATACTATTGAATCGTGGCCCAAATATCGCAATACTATTGAATCGTGGCCCAAATATCGCAATACTATTGAATCGTCACATTTTTGCCAATTCCCACCCCTAGTAGGAACATGGCGTGTAGAAGCTGCTCATCATAACTCCACTTTATCACCTTCGGATGCAAGGAAGCGTTTTGCTCCTGATATTTCTCGTCAGTTTTTTTTTCACACCTATCATGTCAGTGTGTGCCGTTAGAAATAGCTGAATCCCAGCAAGGGGTCTGGCTCCTTGTTCCATTTGAACTGTGCTTCGCCATTATCCAGGCGCTGACACTTTCTTTCTCCCCCCTTTGATGGCGGTAACCTTTAAAGGAAACCAGGTTGCCGTGTCCCGCTGAGAACAGAAGCTGCCGGCTCCAGCGGCGCGTTCACAAAACCTTTGACACCACCGGGATGAAATCAAGTCACAAAGATGTTGCCAGCGTGGGCAGCGATTATTTCTCACTTCCCCGGGTTGTCCTCTCCTTGGACCGTGTTGGCAGGTCGCACCTGAAGTTTCCTCAGGGCGAGTGCGTCAGCAGCTTAGCAGGAGTTTCACGAAGCCGCTTCTTGTCTAGACGTCCTGCTGAGGCTATTGTTGAAAACAAAACGCCTCTTTCCTCTGTTCCAAAGTGTTTTTCTGTCCCGGTGACGAGCTGGAGGATCGTATAGACTAAAGATGGGTCGTTGTGTACGTTCAGCAGAAAGACAATCTGCTCACCACAGAGACAAAACAACATTCCAGCTCAAACAGAAGAAAATCTGTGCTGAAGTTCATGGATACGTTGTTTTTGTTCAACTAAAATTAGACAAATCAATAACATCAGCAAATCTGTGTTCGGGATGTTGAACTTCTGCAGAATATCGTTATCAGACGGGATCGCTGGAGTCATGTAGAGATGTTTTGTCTGTGCCCTTGATTCTCATCAGTCTCTGTGTGTGTGTGTGTGTGTGTGTGTGTGTGTGTGTGTGGTGTTTGTGTGCGTGTCTCATTTCCTGCTGCTCCCAGGATGACGAGAGTGTTCCTGTGGAGCTGAGAAATCTGCCAGAGTACAAAGAGCTTTTGGAGCTGAAGCGACTGAAAAAGCAGAAGCTCCAGGAGTTCCAGGAGGAGAAGGTCGGGGTGCGACACCTCGGCTTCAAGGTGAAGATCATTTACATCGTGATCATGACATTCAAACCAGGCTTTTCACATTTTACTTTGGCTTATTCCAAATCTCCTCCTTCCATTGAAGTTCTAGTTTTCTCTAAAGACTACTGAAAATAAAATATAAATACCAGAGGGATTTAAAGGGTAATTGTATTCACTATCCCAGGTTCACATATCTTGTTATTTCACATTTCCTGAAAGGCTGTATTAAATAGTTTGATGCTCTTTTGACATTGTGTCCTGAAGATGTTTTTTGTGTGTGTGTGTTGTTTTGTGCAGTGTGACGTCTGTGGCATGGAACCCATCACGGGGGTGCGGTGGCACTGTCAGGAGTGTCCGTCTGACAACGCAGTGGATTTCTGCTCCAGCTGCTCCGACTGGTGAGCTCCTGCACATCTGGAACATCAGGGAGACACAACATACAACATGACCACAACTCTATCTGTTCATATTAATTAATGAGTCAATCAGACAAAAAAACTACGTAGTTACAGTACCGGGAAGATTTGTATAAAGAACTGAAACTCCTCTTCCTGCTGAAAAAAGAATGGAAAAATGTTTCTGTTCCTCTGTGGAGTCAAATACTTTATTTTATATATTAGTATGAAAGTAATTTACTAACCTCCAGGTGTCGAGAGGATGTGAAATTCTTCAAAATCCTTAATTCCTTCTGTCTTTTCCCATTTATCCACCTTGTCCCTCTGGATCACTTCAGACGCTGTCGGATTAAAGGTGGAATTTAATTTGAATACTTAACTCTTGTCACTTTAAAAACAAACATATTTGAGACACAACATACAACATGACCAAACGTCTATTTGTTCATATTAATGAGTTAATCAGTCAAAAAAACTACGTAGTTACAGTACCGGGAAGATTTGTATAAAGAACTGAAACTCCAGTTGATTATCACCGGTGCAGTGTCTCTTCAAAGAGAGCTTGTTATCTGAGTCGTATATTATATTTATTCATCATAGAACCTTATGTCCTCATCACTGCCTGTAAATAATAATATTTTTTTTTGTTAGATACCTGATCAAAAAATACTGAAAAGCAAATTCAGAAGGATTATTTTGAAATTCAGAAAGTTCAACTAAATGAAACTGATGCAAAATCCAAATGTCATTTGTGTATATTTGAGATTTATTTATTTTTCATCACTGAACTAATGTGCATTAAATGAAACTAGCAAATGTACTGAAACGATTTACAAACTAACACTCTGTAATTTTAGTTTATTACATTTTCCGAGCCTTACGTGTCTATTAAAGGAAACAGAAATTATACAACAGCTGATTAACGACCGTAGATGACGCATGGGGTTAAATCTTGTTGCCATGACAGCAGCCAAACATAAATGACTTGTTCTGCCACTTAATATTCCCATCACGCTTGGTTGGACATTAAACAGGAAACTAAATGTGGCCGCCTCTTACAAAATGAGCCTGTAATGTGTTTTTCACGTCAGTATTGTGATTGTATGTATTTCCATCGAACTGTTCGTCCAGAACACTCGAGTCCACGTTGCTCTTCTTCGTCTCCACGGTAACACAAACAGGAAGTGGAACCGATGAGCAGCTGTTGAGAAAAATCGAAGGAAGAGACAAACTGAGATTTCTCCTTTTATTAGAAGGACAACGATCCAACATGAGCTGTGTGATCATTTTTTAAAGGATTATAGATTGAAAGATGTGATCTGTGGCTATTGATCTGTTGAGTCAAGCGGCCGAGTGGCAGTTTCCTCTGGTTCTTCTGTGACTCATCGTTCTTCTGCTCGTCCCTCTCTCTCTCTCCAGCTTGTACAAGACGGAGACCCACAAGCCGAACCACCACCTGGAGCCGGTCTACCTGTCGGACACCTTCCTGGACCGGGACTACTGCCTGCCGCAGAGCACCGGCTACAACTACCTGGACCCCAACTACTTCCCAGCCAACAGATGACAGGGTCCCAGGCGCCCGGAGCTCCAGGCTCTGACCTCAGATCCTCAGATCCTCAGATCCCACCGGCCGCTCTGTGCTCGGCTCCATCCTCCAAGTCCAAGATCACCGCTCAACCCGCCGCCAGGCAGGAAGCTGCTGGTGGGGGGGGGGGCTGTTGGTCAACTGGCCTCCCTGACTCGAGCAAAAAGGGGGCGGCCATGTTGGTTCCTCAGAATACAGGAGGGGGGGGGGGGGTCCCGCTCCACCTCAGCCAGGTTCATCCACGGATCTGTGATTTGAAAACGATGCACACTATTTTTAAAAACTAACAAACAGGACAACAAAAACTTAAAAAACCAGAAGACACACCCACATTCCCGAGCTCTGTGACTCCAGGAGGGCGGTCCGCTCCAACCCCCCCCCCGTCACCGTCCTCCAGTTCCCCCCCCCCCCGTGCTGCTTCGGAACTGGAGTCGTGCGGTCGACCGGCGAGTCGTCGTGGATGTGACGTCATCAACTGAGACACACACAGACGGTTTCTGTGTGTGTGTGTGTGTGTGTGTGTGTGTGTGTGTGTGTGGTCTCCGTGTTATGCAAGAGTGATAAAATGTTTTAGGTAGGAATCCGTAGATTGAGTATTTATGAGTTGCGGCCCCCCCCGGCGGGAGCAAGGGGGCCGGGGGTGGGGGGGGTCCGAGGCTGCTGCCGTGTGTTTCCCCGGCTGCGGATCGTTTGAAGTCGATTCTGCAGACGACCTGTAGGTGGAGCCGTCACTACTGTCCCACCACGCCGCTCTCTCCCCCTCTCACCCCCCCTCACACACACACACACACGAACACACACACTTTCATCCCTTGTTTCTTTTCCCCTTCGCTCTCTCTCTCTCTCTCCACTAAATCACGTCTAACAGGAAGCACTACAGCACGGAGAGCCGGGCGAGCGAGAACGTACCATGTGACTCACGATCATGTTTCTGTTTCCGTTTTCCTTTCCGCCCCCCCCCCCCCCCCCCCGGTCGTACGCTGTTGTTGATTATGTCGAGTGTACAAGTAAACGGTGGAAAGTAGCCAGTGCTAGTTGCTGTGTGCCATTTTTTTAAAAGAAGAATCTTTTGTTTTTGTTTATTTTGTTTTGTTTATTTTGCAAAGGGGAGGGGCCACACCTCCTCCCTTCTTGCGTGGCGCCATCGACCCACATCAACCCCCCCCGACGTTATCGATCCAGTCATCATGCCTCCTAGATCTTTAATTTTTTTTTGCAGTTCACTTTAAAAAAAGGTCCATTTAAAAGATTGTATTTTTATTAATCTATTTAAAAAAAAAAAAGAAAAAAAGAATTGAGGTCTTGGTTGGTGCCTCCGCCGTGGAACCGCCCACACAGTTTTATACACATAGATTTTGTTGTGCTTGAGTAGACACCATTTTGTATGGTTTTCGTCTCCTTCCTCTCCCCCCCCACCACCCCCCCACCCTTTGCCCCGCTTCAGTATCTGTGTATAACAGTCTGTTCTTATGTAAAAAAAATAATGTAAAAAAATTGCTAGAGGAGAACTGTGGAAATAAAAGTATGTGAAAATAGTGTTTCTACATATGTGGTTCCTGTATCATTATTATTGTTATTACTCTGTTATTACTCTGTTATTACACTGTTTAATTCATGTTTTAATAAGTCGATTTGATCAACGACTCAGTTCATTAAGTTGAAGAAAATCTCTGTTTCCAGCTTCTCATATCTTCACTTTGTGTTATTTTAACTAGAACCTTTGGTTTTCAGATTCACGATCAGACAAAACATTTAAATAAATGACTTGGATCTGGTTATTATTTGTGTTTGCTGACATTTTAAGCAAAACGGAAGATAAATGAGAAAATAAAATAATAGTCTAATATCAATAATTATAATCCTTTATTATTATATCTGATCTCGTTCCCTTGAGTCTGTAAATGTTATTTCCCAGACAGTCGTCAGCTCAGAGGCAAAATGAGTGACAGCTAATTTCTCACCTCCTCTTCCACCTGCTGAAAAAAAGAATGGAGTCATTTTTCTGTTCCTCTGTGGAGTCAAATACTTTTTTTAAATTTAAGTATGAAAGTAATTTATTAACCTCCAGGTGTCAAAAGGATGTGAAATTGTTCAAAATCCAAAATTTCTTTTGTCTTTTCCCATTTATCCACTGGACCACTTCAGACGCTGTCGGATTTAAGGTGGAATTTAAATTGAATAATTAACTCCTGTCACTATAAAAAAAATATTATTTGAGAGTCAAGCCTTTAACGTTAGGACTGAAGTTAACTGAGGAAGGGGAAGCAGCAGCAGGTTCGATTTATTTAACTTTTATTTAATCTCAGCATCTTCGTTGTGAGCTTGCCACCAGCAGATGGCGCTATCAGATCAACTGTGATCATTACTACACACACACTCACAGAGTTGTGCCTCCATGACTTCAGGTCACATTCCATTGACTTGTACTGATTTTCCTTAACTTAACCATATTACGAATTGCCTAACCCTTAACATTAAATTGATTTAACCAAAACCTAATATCAGATTTATTCGTCCTAAATCTGACTCCAGCTTCACCTTAAAAGGTATTTATCCACATTATGGGGTCTTGGGTTTTGAGGTGGTGTAAACAGATGCAGAACACACACACACACACACACACACACACACACACACACACACACACACACACACACACACACACACACACACACACACACACCAAAGCACACTCAGAAACCTGCGTTTAGCAAATGTCTTTATTGAATGTTAAACACCGGACTCCAACAAGCACTTTCCACGATGAGCTTTGGAAACATACAAATGCAAATATTTGTTTAATACTCTGCTCGTTATTCGCTGAATGCACAAAAGGTCGTGAAGCTTGATTGTATTTCTTGCATGCTCGTCGCCATGGGACGCACGTTGCTGCATGTTGTCACAGCAGGGGGGGGGGTGTGGGGTGGGGGGGTTCTCAGTGTCCTCAGTCTGGCAGGTGGCAGCAGATCCAGAGGGAGAGAGAGAGAGAAACGACGCAGGAAGGTGAAGCAGGAGGTGACGGCCGGGTGCTTCCAGGGGGAGGAGCCACTGATCAGGTGATACATGCATACCACTGGAGGTCAATGAGCGTATGTTTCTGGTGGAGGTGTGAGGTGAGAGGTGGGCAGAGGGGGGGGTCCAGAGGTTGTCGAGGGGGACGGGGGGGTGGGGGGGGGGGGAGGTGGTTGTTCTGAGGCAATGGTAGAAATCAGACGGTGGAGGAGGAGGAGTCTATCGCCTGGAGGATCTGAGCGAACACTTCATCCGGCGACCGCTCGCCATCGACCTGTGGGCGGAGACAAACAGGCTGAGGCCGGGTTCAAAAACCATCTCACACACACACACTCTGTTAGTCACTGCCACACACACACACACACACACACACACACAGATGCCTGATAATACCACAGGCCCCTCAGTGTTTGTGTGTCTGCTCCAGATTGATCTTTATCAACCTCTTGGCTCTTTACATGTTTTTATTGTCTCTTTTTGTAAACACTTGATTTACTTTGTGAATGTTCAGTGGAGGTTTAAGACATTTTCATTTTAGAATTGAAACAGATAATCAATACAAAAACAAATTAAGAAGCAGAATGTGAAGTGATAAGATTCAAACAACGTGAGTCAAATGATCAAATCACACACACACACTCACACACACACACACTCACACACACACTCACACACTCACACACACACTCGCACACACACACACTCACACACACACACTCACACACACACGCACACACACACACACACACACACACACACACACACACACACACACACACAGATACCTGATAATACCACAGGCCCCTCAGTGTTTGTGTGTCTGCTCCAGATTGATCTTTATCCACCTCTTGGCTCTTTACATGTTTTTATTGTCTCTTTTTGTAAACACTTGATTTACTTTGTGAATGTTCAGTGGATGTTTAAAAGAATTAAGACATTTTCATTTAAGAATTGAAACAGATAATCGATACAAAAACAAATTAAGAAGCAGAATGTGAACTGATAAGATTCAAACAATGTGAGTCAAATGATAAAATCACACTCACACACTCACACACACACACACACACACACACACTCACACACACACACACTCACACACACACACACACACACCCTGATGTGGCATTTAAAGGTTCAAACAGGTCATTTCAAAGGGAGAGTCTCCACCAACCAGAACCTGTGATGACCTGCTGACCCTCGTGTTGGAGGAACTGAATCCACAGCGAGTATGGAACAATCTCTACAAACACATTCTAGATGGAACAAGGTCGATTTATGTTTCTAGTTTGACTCTGGCTCCTGAACACGTGCACATACGCCTCCACATGATTTCTCTCTCTCTCCTGTTACCGTGTGCAGGAGCCTCTTGTGTTGGTAGTGAGCCGCCACCGCCTGGCTGTGGTTGCAGAAGCTGTCGGTCGCCCACTGTGTGGCGTCCTCTCTCTCTGAGCCGGGATGGAGGCCGGAGCTGGACGTGCCGCGGCACCGCACCCGACTGGACATGGTGTCGGGGGAGCAGGTGAGCAGGAGCACGGCACCTGGTTCACCCATCTGAGGAAGAAGAGGAGGAGGAGGAGGAGGAGGAGGAGGAGGAGAATGTAAAGTCTGTTAAAGCAAAGAACTCCAGGCTCCGTGGGTCACTGTCATGTTGCTCCAGCTGTGTGTGTGTGTGTGTGTGTGTGTGTGCACTTTAATTGTCTTCACTGCCAAACACGTCTTTGTCGTTCTCAACACATCCTTTTGTTTCTCTCTCCTGCTTTAACACCATGACTCATACTGACTTCACAGCCTCAAGTCAAACACAGAATCTTCTCCTCCTGAATCATCTCTTCACTTTTCCCTCATGTAACATTTTGGGGTCACGATGCATCAACACGTGTTTGACGGTGGAGAAGCTTTTTATATCATGTCTGTCCCGTCGGTGCGGCCTTTGACCTTTGCTTCGTACTCCTCCGCTTGTCTCAGGTCTCTGGGAAAGCTGGAGATCACGAGACCTTTCCCCGGCCGCTGCTGCCCTGCCGACGCCACCGCTTCACACAGAAGCTCCAGCAGAACGTCCTGCACAAAAAACACACACAGGCAGAAGAAGCATTAATTAAAACTAATAGAAAAGCAGGAATACTCATGTCTTTGTGTTTAATATCAGAATCAGAATCAGAATCAGAAGTATTTTATTGCCAAGTACGTTCACACATACAAGGAATTTGCTCTGGTTATTGGTGCATAAATAAATATAGAAACATAAAAACGCAATAAATACAACATACATAGGAGAGCAATACAAAAAAGGAAACCAGTATATATATACTCACTGTTTACTTCTTATTTACACACTTTTTACCAATATTTATACAAAGTAACATTTATTTTATAAAAGATATAAAAAGTGAAGTAAAAAGTGAAATGCTAAATGCAAAACAGTGAACAGTGTCAGATTGCAATATGCAATGTAAAGCAGTATAATATAATATGATATGATATAATGTGTTAATTTAACACATCCTAGAGGTGTGGGGGTGGAATAAAAGTCAGAGTCAGGTGGGGGTCCCGGGCCTTGTTGATAAGAATATATATAATATTGATGTGAAGGTTGGATTAGAAACAGAGCTCAGAGGTCAGGTTGAGACGCCTGAGGGGTCAGGACGCCCCGACCACAGCTTCTCTTGGGAGTTACTGTTGATGTTTCTTGTTGGAAAGTCAGTCAAACCGCTAAGAGAGACACAAAACAAGGAGTAACGACGACAAAGAGAAGCTAAAGGAGGAACAAGACGCACGAAACCTTTTTAAATAGAAGCAGTCGACGTCCAGGAAACATAAAATGACTGAAATTTGCACGACCGCTGTTGTTCTGAGGTGGATTCACCCGCTCATATATATAATAATCTCATTATAATCACCTCCATCTATAACAACCATCTTTAGAAACTCAAGGCTTTTGTTGCATTCAGTCGACACTCGATGTTCAGCTGAGCATCAGAAACAATCACAGCACGTGTTGGTTTATGCAACAGCTGCTTCCTCTAGTTTCCATGTTTTCCACATTGAAGCTGCTGCTCTGGTCCTGATCACATGTTTATCTGCTGGACTGTGGAGTTTCTGCAGAGCTGACGTGTCTGACGGCTGAATGTCGGCTGGATCACTGGGTTTGGATCAGTTCACTATAAGTAAAGCTGCTTCCAGACACGTGCAGAATGCCTGGATGTTTGCAGCGGGGGGGTATGGGGGCTGTATCCTGACATTTTCCTGAACTTTTCATGCCGGACCCTCTGGTAAAATATCTGAGGGAGAAAATATGTCAGAATAAAGCAGGAAAAAATCACAGTGAGTGAGTTTAGATCAGATGATGAACACAAAACTGAAAAAAACATTAGTGTCGACCTTATTCAAAGCAAAATCAGATTGAACTAGTATTTGATATGGACTGAAACCTGGACTGAACCTGGACTCAAACCTGGTGTGAACCTGGACTGAACCTGGACTGAACCTAGACTGAACCTGGTCTGAACCTGGACTGAACCTGTTCTGAACCTGGTCTGAACCTGTTCTGAACCTGGTCTGAACCTGGACTGAACCTGTTCTGAACCTGGTCTGAACCTGGTCTGAACCTGGACTGAACCTGGACTGAACCTGGACTGAACCTGGGCTGAACCGGTTCTGAAACCTGGACTGAACCTGGACTGAACCTGGACTGAACCTTGTCTGAACCTGGTCTGAACCTGGTCTGAACCTGGACTGAACCTGGACTGAACCGGTTCTGAAACCTGGACTGAACCTGGACTGAACCTGGACTGAACCTTGTCTGAACCTGGTCTGAACCTGGACTGAACCTGGACTGAACCTGGACTGAACCTTGTCTGAACCTGGTCTGAACCTGGTCTGAACCTGGACTGAACCTGGACTGAACCTGGTCTGAACCTGGACTGAACCTGGTCTGAACCTGGACTGAACCTGGTCTGAACCTGGACTGAACCTGGACTGAACCTGGACTCAAACCTGGACTGAACCTGGACTGAACCTGTTCTGAACCTGGTCTGAACCTGGTCTGAACCTGGAATGAACCTGGACTCAAACCTGGACTGAACCTGGACTGAACCTGTTCTGAACCTGGTCTGAACCTGGTCTGAACCTGGAATGAACCTGGTCTGAACCTGGTCTGAACCTGGACTGAACCTGGACTGAACCTGGACTGAACCTGGTCTGAACCTGGACTGAACCTGGACTGAACCTGGACTGAACCTGGACTGAAACCTGGACTGAAACTGGATTGAACCTGGACTGAACCTGAACTGAACCTGTTCTGAACCTGGACTGAACCTGGTATGAACCTGGTCTGAACCTGGACTGAACCTGGTCTGAACCTGGACTGAACCTGGACTGAACCTGGACTGAACCTGGACTGAACCTGGACTGAACCTAGTCTGAACCTGGACTGAACCTGATCTGAACCTGGACTGAACCTGGACTGAACCTGGACTGAACCTGATCTGAACCTGGACGGAACCTGGTCTGAACCTGGACTGAACCTGGTCTGAACCTGGACGGAACCTGGTCTGAACCTGGACTGAACCTGGTATGAACCTGGTCTGAACCTGGACTGAACCTGGACTGAACCTGGTATGAACCTGGTCTGAACCTGGACTGAACCTGGTCTGAACCTGGTCTGAACCTGGTCTGAACCTGGACTGAACCTGGTCTGAACCTCCACCACCTCTGAAGCTTTGACACATTAAATATGAAAGATTCTTGTTTGGCCTCAGCACAGACGTCTGAGCTGAGAGTCGACCACACGCTCGGTTTCATGTGATCAAGTCTTACATGCGTGTTCTTCTCCGTGTGCAGACATGCAAACTGCTCACATGCGTCCAGACGGGGGGGGGGGGGACGGTCCGCGGGGGGGCTCTCCCTCGACTGGGAATAATAAATTGCGCTCTCTGTGTTGCCAGGCAACTGAACGGCAACATTCTACCGATTCCAACTTTCACCGAGTGGATTTTATGGCTCGGCACTCGGCTCCGAGGTGCAGGTGGATCATCTCTCTCTGATGTGGCTGTTTCACTTTATTATTTTAATGTGTCCTGTTGTAAACCTGCTGAGGTGCACTTAAATAATCCCAGCGTGGGATTACTCATCGTGCTTTAAATCTCTCTCTCTCTCCCTCTCTCTCTCTAACTGTCTCACTCACACACATAAAAGTGAGCGAGCGAGCGCATTGGGACATGACCTTAATGTGCTGTAAGGAGCTTAGACAGCTGAGGCTGCATGAAAACCACTGGTCTGTGCGTGGGCGTCTTTATGTGTCTTGTGTTTAGTTGCATGTTTCACTTTTTAATCTCGAAATGATGGAGCTGCTGAATGTCAGAGCCTTTTCTATGGTTTGTGTTTTCTAATGTTGTGTCTATTGTTTTGTGTTTGGAGCAGAAAAGACAAACAAACGTTTACTTCCTCACAGACTTCTGGCAGGTTTATAGATTTGTGCCGCCATCGCAAATACAGGAGATGGAAAAGAAAATCGATATCGTGCGGCTGGAAAGATTGAGAAAATGAATTCACAGAAGCTTGTTTCACTCCGGTTTAAACAAGTTGTTTCGCAGCTTGTGTCAAACGAAGAGAAGGATGTAAGTGACGGCGTCAGAACATTCAAACGTCAGCGTTTAAATCATTTTTACTCAGCTCACGTTTGTCTTTTCTTCGAAGCAGCAGAGACAGAACCACATCTCACTGAGTCTCTGATCCTCATGTGACTCACTAAACCAACTGGCAGTAAAAACACATTAAATAAAATATCTTCCTCTCCTTACTGGAGGCACTAAAGCATCGACTCCCCCATCTTTAACTGAAAGGGGAATCATTAAACCAAAGAAACATTTAACTAAATAAAAAGTAACTAAAGTTATAGTAAAAAACATCTTGTCGGTGTTTGGAATCTAACAGGGAAATATAAGATAGACATTTTAAAATTCAAAGCCTCTTATATTGACATTCAGTTATTATAGGACAACATTATTATCCGTTTTGTCGTTCTGCTGCTTTGCTACGTTTTTCCACTCGATGGATTAGAACTGGTCTGTTCTCTCTCTCCGAGCTGATCCAGCTGTGATTGCAGGTTAAAAGGAAGCGAGGGAGGAGGAAGCGAGGGAGGAGGGAGGAGAGGGAGGAGGGTCACGCCCCCGAACCCGCTGCCGTGTCACTTAGAGCTGAAATGTGTGTCAGCTGCTTCTGTGGTTTCTATCTGTTTATCAGTTTTTTTTTTTTTTAGTTCACAACATTTACATAACGGACTGAGAAGAAGGTTTAAAGTTCAGCTGATAAAATGTAAAGCTCAGAAAACAGGATGAATAAACTACATGAGGACTGATGGTATGTGGACAGCTGCACTTTGTCAGATTCTAATACTGAAGGACAGATCAGATTTGGTGATAACAGAACAAACTGTTGTAAACTTTCAGTACGAATCATCTGCCTGGTCGCCCTGATGCAGCTGGTATTTGTTACACCTGTACGAGGAAGTTCATCTTCTCCATTCAAAAGGAAAGAACCCTTGTTTCAATGCTCTCCCACGTGAAGTCGAGTCTTTACACCGCTCCCTCAACTACAAAACCAAAACTAACCGAATCAAATACAGACAAAGTAAGAAAGACTTGAACTTTGGTTCAGACATCAACCGCCTCCAGAAAAACCTTCAAGAATGAACAACACTCCTCTAGGGAAGAATCTAGGTCATGACTGAGCTCTGGACTCATGAACACTAAAGAACATTTGGATTTTCTGTGTGACTCTTTAGATCATGGACACTATCTTGTTTTGCTTTTTGGATTTGTGTTTTGTGTGTTTGATCCACCCTGAGTTCTCCTTTGTCCTTGGTTTTATTTTGAAATTTCACTGCTAAAGTCTCTCGCTTTATTTCTTATTATCCAGTTTCCCCCCTTGTAAATGTCTTCTGTTCATAATGTCTTCCACCTGTCTTCCACCATCCCTTCCTCCCTTGTTCATATCGTCTCTGTGTGTCTCTTTGTCTCGGTCACTTCCTCTTGTTCCACATCAGTTGTGTGTTCCAGCCTTTTCCAGTTTCCTAGTGTTTCTCTGCATGTTGATTATTGGACATTGTTATTTTGTCCCTTTCCAACAGACAGCTCAATTTCTCTCGATCAAACCAATAAAAACACACCTTTGTTTTTCACCTGTCATCTGCATTGTTGTTCCATTTTCCTTTTTTTGCCTCAAGATTTGTATTTTTCTGGATTCGTGGCTGAAAAGCGTTGACACGGGCAGGTTGTTTGCTCTCTGTGGGTCCAGAGGAGGGAGGGAGGTGTTTTTGTTCTTTACTGTAAATGAACTGTTTCTCATTTCACACGCTGAGCTCTAATATAGAAATCTCAGCATGAGGACGTTTTCATTAGGTCTCTGATTTGTATTAACAGCCTCATCAGCCTCCTGCTGACAAACCAACATGTCCAGCACATTGTGTTCTGTTCTCTAATGTCGCAGCAGTATTTGTTGCCAGCGTCCACACACTGATTATTTCCTGTATTTTTTAAATAACTCGTTTGACCTCTTTAAAACAAATATTGGATCTACTTTGATAATTTAATATGATTTAATGATTTAGATCCAAATCATTCCTGATTCCTGAAGGATTTTGCTGCTTTTCTTGGTCCCGGCCTGAAGATCTTTGTGCTTCTCTTCTGTTTTCTCATCTATTTAAAACCTCCTGGTCCGTGGGAAGTTATTATCACCGACTCTTCTTTTCCCCATTGCTACGATGAATCTTAATGAGATTCAGTGTTAGCTACGAATCTCCTGTGAAAACATCGAGCGGGACTGAAGTTGCATCCGGCCCGAGGCGAAAGTCGAATGTAGTTGAATGTATAAAAACATTTGAACGCCCCTCTGTTCATATAATTTGCAGGAAACCCTGTTATACAGCACGTAGGACGTTTTTTCTGTCACCTACTCTTCATCTGTCTGTCACAGAAACAAGATCTTGTTTTTAAAATGAATATTCTGTCGGCTCTGTTTACTGCTCAGTTCTCGCCGCTGTCTTGTTTTTCCTGCTGTACCCAGAGATCAGCTGTCAATCACAAAGTGTGGGTGGAGGCGTCGTGATTCTTTCATTTTCTCTTCCGGGCTCGGTGGCATTTCACATTCTCCGCTTGTTCTTTAAAACCCAAACAAACCCGCTTTTTACTTTACATCCCGTCTTCTCTAAATAGATCCACTGACATTTGGAAAATCACATTTCCGGAACAGAAGGGAAAATTTTCAGTGAAATGCAGAGTTGGGTTTGGTTGAAAAATATGATTTTAAAATATATTTGATCCTGCCAGTCCCTTGTATTCTCTTGAATAAAAACATATTTATGATTCTAAAAAATGTTTCTCTTCCTGTCCAGAGTCGATTCATATCTGAAGGCAGCTTCTTCATTAGTATGATAAATGACCAACGTCTTGGATTGATGACCAGTGTTCAGCAGTGGAACCCGAGTCCCTCACTGACCTTGGGCAGCTGCTCTCCTCTCTCCAGGACGTCCTGCAGGTGGCGTCCTCTCCCGCTGCGAGTCTGCAGCTCGGCACACAGCAGGTCACCCAGGGTCATGTGACGCAGACCCAACCGTTCCTCCATCCGCTGGCACTGGACCGACTTCCCTGATCCTGGACCACCTGAGAACACGCACACACACACACACACAGACACACGCACACAAAAACAAACAGGGATCAGTCCATCGTCACATAGGAAATCACTGAGGCAGAGCTCAGGGTGAGGAGAGCGTCAGGAGGAAATTAAGAGTTGAGAAGAAGTGCACGGGAGAAGAAGACAATAACAAATAGATGATGTGTGTCTGTGTGTGTGTTTGTGTGTGTGTGAGATTTGATCATTTGACTCACGTTGTTTGAATCTTATCAGTTCACTTCTTAATTTGTTTTTGTATTGATTATCTGTTTCAATTCTAAAATGAAAATGTCTTAATTCTTTTAAACCTCCACTGAACATTCACAAAGTAAATCAAGTGTTTACAAAAAAAGACAATAAAAACATGTAAAGAGCCAAGAGGTGGATAAAGATCAATCTGGAGCAGACACACAAACACTGAGGGGCCTGTGGGAGAGAGAGAGAGAGAGAGAGAGAGAGAGAGAGAGAGACAATCAGCTCTAATGTGAGTAAAGAAAATTAAACCCAGGCTGCTCGTTTGAACTGTAATTTGCAGTGATACAAGAATCAGAGTTAAACTGGAGGAGATGGAGGAGATGGAGGAGAAGGACGAGATGGAGGAGAAGGACGAGAGGGAGGAGAGCGAGGAGACGGAGGAGAGGGAGGAGAAGGAAGAGAGAGAGAAGAGAGAGGGGAGGGAGGAGAAGGAAGAGAGGAAGGAGAGGGAGGAGAGCTGCGGAGACAGATTCATGTCTGTCAGCACGACACAGTTAACAAAGACTGGAGACAATAGAAAGCTTCTTCTTCTCTTTCACTAAGAAGCCACCAAGCATGAAGCACACTCACTGAATGAATTATTAACTGAATAACTTCTGTTTTTTTAGGGCCCGAGCACTGACAGGCACTGACAGGTGAGGCCCTATTGAAATTGTAAGGATTATTATTATTATTATTATTATTCAGGTAAATTAATTGATTAACGTGTTCACATTGACCGATCTTCGTGTCAACATCTGCACATAAACACACAGCTCGGAGCAGAAAACTTTGCTTAAAGCAAATATTGGAAGTAGTTGGTTTCAACAAAAACTGTTGGCAAATAGACTATCATTGGTTGGCCGTTAGTCTTACACGTCCACGTAAACAAAACAAACAGATTTAAAACAAGTCGAGATGGAAAAACATACAACACAACCAATTATATAAGCAAACGCAAAAACAACTTTCAGCCAACACAACCAAACACTGTGTCGTGGACTACTGCATATTCACGCACACAATTCAGGTTTTTAATGGACCTCCCAAATGGAACCCTGGGTAATCAGGCCCAGTTTTCCACTCACTATAATGCCAATATAATTTTTGCTAAGATATTATATATCTATCTATTGCAAATTCCAATCCTTAGTCGCCCTTTGTGCTGACTCAACACAACTTAGAAGTTGTTGAGTCTTTATATATATATTGTACAAACTGGCTAATGTGTACAACTTCAAGCAGGGTTGTGTCTTCACTTTGTCGTCCCTACAGGCAAGAGACCCTACAGGTGTGTTGTCACCCTGCTTCAAACAAATGCAAACACACACGCAGGCCCATTCAGTGAAGATAGTCTAATGATAAATAAACAGGCTTACATGTAGATGCGTGGACAAGCTGGCGGGCAGGTATACAGGCAGGTAAACATCCAGGCAGTTACACAATACAGCTAATAGACACAACAGGTTCATAAACCGACAAACCGACGAGGAGCTGCTGGCAAAGGCAGCTGTAATTAAATTTGAATCTTGTATATAATTACACCCGTTGGCTTAAATGAAAAAGGAAGAAGAACAACTCCAGCAGCTTTCAATTTTAAAAAACTCCAACTGTCATAAGAATTCATAAATAATACGAAAAAGAAAAACCGAAATAAAAACAAATCAACCATCTCAACCAAAAGGCCTTGTCTACGAAAACCAACTCCAGAGCAAAAGAAAATAAAAGTATGAGGACAGTTTACTTTGGGTCTTATTCAAATAATAACAAATGCGTTGCAACTGAAAGTACTTTATCAACTGATGAGTCAATTTAATGAAACACTTCATAAGATACAACAGTAAAAACACTTCCAGAATAGATCTAAATCTTTCTTATCTCGTATCCCTGAACAAACTCAAACTGTTCCTCCCCAAGATGTATGAGAACAAACACACACACACACACACACACACACACACACACACACACACACACACACACACACACACACACACACACACACACACACACACACACACACACACACACACACACACACACACACACACACACACACACACACACACACACACCCGCACCCAGCAGAGACTTGTTGGGTCTGTATCTTGTCTGCAGGTGAGTTATCTCAGGTTAGCGCTGTCACTCGGTGGTTTATCTTCCTCCTCCAGCTGCAGCAGCTCAGTATGACCCTCGTCTTCATCAGTATTCTGCTCCAGTCTGGGAGTCGCTGCCCTCAACCGGCCTTCAAAAACAACATGTCCTCAGCGCCATGTCCTCAGAGAGCCAGGACAGATATGAGCTCGCTTCACCCCGGAGACGACCACCAGAGGGGGGCCAGAGGAAACCGAGAAGGGGGGGGTGATGCATTCATTCATTGAACATCCAACACATTTCCACTGATTTAATCCATTTCACCGGCTTCAGAATGCTCCTCACGCCTCCACACCTCCACTCACAGACAGTAATCCTCTCTGCGCCACTCTCCTGCCAGGGAGGGAGATAATGACCCACCAGGCCCGAGGCACAGACCCTGAGACGCTTGTTACTGACTCTTCAAATGAAAGGAATCCAACTCAAACCTGCGGTAGGAACAGATCTGTGGGTCAAGTCACTTTCCTCTGTGAGACCCTGTGAAATCTGGATCAGCTCCAGACTCACATGAAGTGTGTCTGGAGCTGTTTGTTCTAATAAAACTATTCTCACCTCTCTCTTGCTTCACAAGACAAAATATAGGTCAACGTATAGCAGTTAACAAATAACACATATTTAGCAATGATTCATAGTAAAACAGGAAAAAGACACAACACTGGAATGGAACTAGCTCATACCTCTTTCAGACACTAATAGATTTGCATATTTGCACATTTTCACCAGCACCATAATAAGCATATTTGAATATTTGCACTACTGCAAAAATTGAACATTCATCTGTAAAGATATATATTTAGATGTATATATTTTATTTTCTATTTAAAATTTTTGATATTCTATTTCATTGTTATTCTATTTTATTCTTTTTTTATTCTATTTTATACTATTTCTATTTTTATTTAATTTTTTTGGGTTGAAATTACTGAGCATTGCTTAAACAGAGTGTGTGACCCAAGCATTTCATTGACAGTGACTACTTCATGTTATCTCTGTTCATTTGACAATAAAAAATCTTGAATCTTGAATCTTGAATCTTGAATCTTGAATCCAAGTTTTTGGATTTGCCGAATTTTTATCATGAAGGTCCATGAATTATTCTGTGATAAAATGATGACAATGTAGAAAAATGCCCTGTCCTACCAATTTCTCCTGGAAATAAAATAAACTAAAAAGGGAATTGAGACTCAGGTGTGTTTGTGCTGCAGGGAAACTGAATAAAAAACTGCAAATTGGCAAATTCAAATTCAAATTAATTCACATTTCCATCCAGTTCTATCATGAATACAATGTTTAATGCAACAGGATGATGCACATCATTATCAAGAGGCCAATTTGTCCACCTCAGGAAGTATCAGACTCCTTTTTGAATATCCAGCTTATAATGTTGATCTTTATGGTTTCAGATTTATGACAACAGGGAAAATTGTAAATTTGATGATCATTTAAAAAACCTAAAGACAGATATAGTTCAGCAGGTTTTGTATTGAGGAAAGTCAGATGTTTGCTTTGTGCCGAGCAGCCTCTAGTCCTCAGGTTTGTTGGAGGATGAGACTCGAGAAGCTGAGCAGCTCACAGCTCCGTGACAGATGGAATTTATCAGAGAGAGACGGAGCAGGTGACAGAGATGAAGATGAAAAACACGAAGCGAGGCGAAGAAAGGCCGAGGAGCAGGAATCTCATTTGTGTTTTCAGCCCGACTGCATAACTCCATCCTCCTTCAGCAGGTAAGAATCAGATCAGCCCAAATGACAAAAGAGCAGCAGAGGAAACCTCCACTAATGAGACTCTCAGTTATTCACATCAGCTTCAGGCGATGGAACTTCAGATCAGAACTTTTCTCTCTTCATGTTAAATCATTGCTCTGATTTATTTGATTGGAAATAGCTGGAAACCTTTGGAATAATGTGAGTCTACAACTCAACAAACACAAACAGTTCTATCCAGATCTAGTTGTTTTCACGTATTATACTTTTAAATTATGAATTATTTAAGCAATCCATTTTTTATTAATTGCAAAAAATCAATCCTGCAAATCAAAACATTATTGGCTCGACGCTCTTAATGTAACATAGCACTTCTATGTGATTAACTACTTTAACGGATTATTATTGATCATTAAATGAATATTTAACCGGTTCATGTTATGAGTATTTGATTTATTGAACTCATTTTACATTCCCTAATAATGATGATATCTTAATTTGTAGATCACTTTAAGTTCCAGCGCTCTTCAACTGGGCAGCAACAATACAATCCAAATAATATTACGAGGATATTAAATCCTTGTGATGAATTGCTTCATTAGAATCTTCCACGCTGCTGAAATGAGTTTTGCTTGTTCATAATTCTTTAAAACAATTACACTGAAGTGCCCGATTTCCACTGCATCAAAACAAAACAACTGATTCTCAGTAGTTCAATTTGAGTCAGATTCCGAGGATAGAAATGTTAATTTCTGCACCGCAGAGAGGAGGGGGGAGCAGAGGAGAGGGAGAGGGAGGTGAGAGAGAGAGGAGCAGGGGGACGAGAACATGAAGAGGAGAACGCCGACAGAGAGAAGAGGAAATAAAGAAGAAGCTAAAAGCAGAGACACAGTGAAGCCTCACATTAACATTTCCCTCAGGCTCCGACGCTGAACTTCTCTGCTGCAGAGCAACGCTTCAACTTCTCCAGGTTTCACACTCACAAGTCTCCTCGCCCAACTTTTAAACAAAGCACTTTGAGAACTTCAAACTGACTCGACGTCTCTATCTGACTGTCATTAATTATTACAGGAGCTCAAAATTCAAGAAAGTGGCCCGAGAGGTGACACAGGATCGATCATAGGTTCAACTCCCTGTTCACACACTTGACCTCCTCAGATAAAAATGTGCAAAAGCTCCAGGTCCATTTTTAAAATACCAAGACAGAACAGTATGGATTTGAAGCTGAGACCCAGCAGAGGTTTGTTATCAGTATAAAGGGAACACACTCAATAAATAACCTTGGAGAAGGTGAAGCTTTAGTGTTTGTGAGAAATAGAGACTTGCTTAAAAAACCTGATGTTATTTGACTTTGGTTTCTCCGTCCTCTCCTCAGTGAGCAGACGCTGCCTCATCGTGATCTGACTGCACCGATCACCGGTGTGATGTCATCGTGAGGAGTATGACTCAGGAGGTACAGAGGGTTGTCCACGGACCAAAATCCCGGTGGTTTGATCCTCAACTCCGGGTGTGTACAATTTGCTCAAAATAAAAATCTGATTGAAGTGTGTTGCATAAGGGGTCGGATTCTTTTCAGCTGCTGCACGATACCAAGACACACAGATAGATACTTTGGTGATCCAGAGGGAAATTTGGGCATCGAGCGACACACAAAACAGTCAAACACAAGAGCGCAAGAATAACACAATAATAAAAAGTCAAGAAAAACCAGGCTAGAAATCTGTAGCTGAGATAAAGTGAATCTTCAAAAGTTTTAGAACAAATAAACAGGATGTATCTGGTGCAGAATTTAATGGGACTGCTCAGGCTGTAGTTTCCACCTGCTCGTCCACCTGAGATGAATCTGTCTCCCTCGTGTTCACGTTCCCCTGCTGTCAGTGTGCTGCTGCTACCCCCCCGACCCCCCCCCCCACACACTGCCTCCAGCACTCTGCCACTCATCCGGAGGAAAACTCTGCAAACTCCGGTGCAGCGACTCTGAAGTGTAATTTAGTTGTCAGCACTTTTTCTGTTATTCCAGTTTTCAGCTCTTGCACTTTTGCTTTGCCTGTTGTAAACTCTCTTCTTATTAACGTCATGTCTCTCGACCTGAGCTGCACATTGAGTCCTGGTGCTTTTTAAAAACAGAGAACAGCAGTTTGATGAAGTGACAGAAGGTACGACACAGGAAAGTTTAGTCGACAGTATCTCACTAAATGATCAAATCTAGAACTGACTCTAGAATAGTTTCAGGATGTTGAGAATATTACACAACAGTTGTTATTCAAAGCAGTTCTTCTCCTGATGTGAAATGTCAACGTGTCTAACATTAAGTCCTTTGGTCTCTTGAAAGGTGCTTTATAAATTCAAGCTATTATTATTATTATTATTATTATTATTATTAAAAAGACCTGTAGGGGATTAAACACAGATATCTTAGTGTTTCTAATTATGTCATTTACAAGCCAATGATGGGACACACCCCAAAATATTCAGTTATCAGTGATATAAAGCAGAAATAAATAAAATATTGTTAAACAAAATTACTTCTGATTTTCTATTGATGTAAAACAGTTATAAATAATCAACCCTATTTTTTTTCAGCTCAACTAATCATAGCATTTTTCTCTGTTTCAGAGCAGAAGTGTTTACTCTCTGTGATTTTAACCCGACACAGGAGAGAAATTATATGTAAATCACAGAGAGGTGCAGGAGAGAGGACGCCTGCACACTGACTCTGAATTTATATAAATGAGGTTAAAAACCATCCAACCTGACAAAGCAAATGCAGCAATTATTTCAAAACATATCTGAAGAATAACAATAATATGATAAGTAACCATTAAAATGTTGCCTCTACAACCTTTTGTATTGAAACAAATGTAATTAAATGTATCGCTTATTTAACGTCAGTTTTACGCGTTCGGTCGCTTCCATTCTCTTCTCTCATCAAGCTGAGAAACTCGACTTAAAAAGTAGCACAACTTTGAATCTAACTTCCCCTCCGACGCCTGAAACCAGCGAGACCCTCGAACCACAGACATCTGTGGAAACTTCCTTCAGGCGACGCAGCTGAACGCAGCTTTTGCATCAGTCTGAGTCTGTGCAGAAAAATATCAGAGCAGCTGATCGACTCATCTCATGTCTGTGTCTGCTTCAGTGTAAGAGAATGAGACGAGTTACAGTCAGCAGCTGCTCGGTATTATTACGTGTACGTGTGTGTGTTTGTGTGTGTGTGTGCGTGTCTTTGTGTGTGTGTGTGTGTGTGTGTGTGCACATTTACGTACCAATCATGAAGATGACCTTTGGTTTCCTGTGTTCTGTGCTATAACCTGTCAGAGGAAAGAGAAACTGAGATTAACATGCACTGCACATCAACACACACCAGGCATCACGTGCTGCTCATGTGTAACTGCAATGGTCATATTTAATTTCATTGAGTTTATGTAGTTTTTAATATAATTAGTTGCATTTGAGCATCACCCTCCTGTACAAGTACAAAACATCGGTCTGTTGTTGGGTTTTATAAACAGCTGAGAGTTTTGTTATTCACCTTCTTTTCCGTGTAAACTTCTACGTGACAGGAAAGTTAAAGGAGACTCGGCACAAGTGTCAAAACAAAAGGTCGAAGTAATAACTGACCTGTTTTCCCTCTAATTTACATATATATGACATTTCTTGTAGTAAACAGTCTCTGAGAATTTGGCATTTCCAGGAACAGTCACAGGAGCAGATGTAAGTTCAGCAGTTTGTCCAGAAGAAACAGAACAAGGTTTTTATACTGATTGTACACTGTTACATTGAATCCACTGCTTGTTAATTACTTAATTAATTGGCTTCATGAAGAACTTTATCTTACTGTCATTTGGTCTCGTATAAAAGTTTCTTAACGTCTGTTAATCCTCCCTGAAATTTGAATATCTCGTATAGACATACTATCGAAAGATCACTCTTTTTCCTAATAAATGTTTGAATGATTTTTAAAAGAAACAGTCTAGTTCTAGCTTGTCAAATGAGAGGATTTCTTTATTTTATATTTTTTATCACAATGGTTTTTTGACCAGGGAGGAGAGAGTGAAGGACCTCATTGTATTTCATGTAAGAAACACGGCTTATGTAAATCTGCAGTTTTTTTCTCTAGTAATCAGATGGTCCTCTTCTTCCTCCTCCTCCTCCTCCTCCTCCTCCTCCTCCTCCTCCTCCTCCTCCTCCTCCTCCTCCTCCTCCTCCTCCTCCTCCTCCTCCTCCTCCTCCTCTCTTTGCTCTGCTGCTGCAGTTCACTGACGAGATAAACATCAGATCTAACTGAGACGCAATCTACAGATCCCCCCCCCCCTCTATTACACAATCAATACTGTTGATACACAGGGATGATGACGAAAAACACACACAGACACACACACAGATGCACACAAATGCCATGTGACTGTTATTCACCAGAGGCCTGAATGAGCCTCTCTCTGTGTGTGTGTGTGTGTGTGTGTGTGTGTGTGTGTGTGTGTGTGTGTGGGTGTGTGTGTGTGTGGGTGTGTGTGTGTGTGATGATATGAATGGGCTGCTGCTTGTTAATGAAAGGAGGCAGAAGCTGATAAATACATTACATAACAGCTAATAAAAGCTCTGCTGATAAGATATCGCTTCGTGTTGTCGCCTGTGTGTTATTGAGAACAGACCGAGAGAGAGAGAGAGAGAGGGAGAGAGAGAAAGAGAGAGAGAGAGAGAGAGAGAGAGAGAGAGAGAGAGAGAGAGAGAGAGAGAGAGAGAGAGGGAGAGGGACAATCAATCATTGAATCAACTCACTGTCGGCCGCTCCTTCATCAAAATCCACGTCTTCCTCCTCTTCCAGCTGCAAAGACGAGACAGATTCACGTTAACATACTCAGAAAACATTTATTATCATTTAGTCTTATGTAATTTGAGCTTTTATTCTGTACTTAGGAAAATTAAGATAGAGCTAAAGAGAAAATGAAATCTCCCCAGTGTCATTGCCGCAGGTTTCCATGGTTATCCTCCACGGATCTGACCATCTGCAGCCTTCTGCCACAAATGACTCGAGTTCGTGCTTTAGAACATAATTGTTTTTCAGCAAATGAAAGACAAAATGAAAATGAAAACTCTTACTGTTAATTGGCCAGAATACGATAAAAAAAACACCAGAGATAAAGGGAACAAAATAATTAACTTGAACAGAGGATTCAATGATGTGATCGAGTGATTTGTAATTTGAACGGGAACAGATTGTCTAACACCACCCCCCCACCACCATGCCTAATGGACTGTGCAGTTAAGTGCTGTCTCATTTCTATTCCAATAATGACTGAGTTCAAAATTAAAGCGTTAATGGATCTTCTAAATGACTCGATTTTCACAGATTCGTGGGAGAAGAGAAGAAACGTGGAGACTGCAGATTTTGAGGTTTTGGGATTTATTTGAGATTTTTCACCAGGATGAGAAACTTGATCGATCTTTTGAAACTTAGAAACGTTGAAGTAGAAACACAACTTGCAATATTTACCTCCAGCAGATGGAGGTCAATGTTGGTTTGTTTGTCTGGTTTGTTACACGAGAACTATAGAACACAGATCAATGAAAATTGAATCTATCAAACATTGTGTTGTTTTGATATTTTGACAGATTTCTCAGGGAATAACACATTGATCTTGATGGAAACTAGGATAATCGCCCTTTGTTTTTCCCTTTTTAGTCCAAAAGAAGACACATCATACTGGATGTGCATATTTCCCCTAAATGTCAGTGACAGTGTTGTTGTATCTCACTGAAGCGATTAGTGTATCTCACAAAAATGTCTCTTCTCGTCCTGTTTGTGTATTTTATGGAGCGTTTAGTGGAGAGCTGCAGTGACAGGTGCAGACAGATGGTGAAGAAAAGACACAGAAAACGGTCGCTGAAGAGTGATGACCTCCCCTGACATCTCCATCTTTCCCCAGCTCTGAACTCGCATCGGACTGATACCGACTCCTGATGGCTGTGTGTGGTTATTGGCGGGTGGAGGTGGTGGTGGTGGGGGGGGATGCAGTAAAGATGAAGTGAGGAGGAGCTCTGTTAGTGTTAAAGAAACGCTGTCGGTGCGGGGGAGACTTGGCATGTGGGGACACCAACTGGTCGCATGACTCAGAGAGAGAAACACATGACACACACACACACACACACACACACACACACACACATGAAAGTCGATAGTGTCTATTGGTGATGAGTGACGGTATGTGATAAAAAACAACAACATGTATGTGTCATTAACACAAAACAACACCTGTTAGTGGATGAAACTGTCGATGGATGTCGAACAGAAAACGTTCATTCTCTTCTTTATTTATCATGTAGCGTTAATTCTACGGAAACATATTTTACAGTCGTACAATAAGGACAAAATATTATATGAGATGTATGAATCATCAGTAGAGTCATGTTTCTGATCATCTTGTGAATGTACGTCCAGTATTCTATTTTTTTTTTTGCTTTGTTTTGGGTCTCCTCCAACTTTGCTAGAGACCAAAACATGTAGAAAAATATATAAAACTAAACATAAAGATCAATATAACTTCATTTTGCAATTCATGTAGGGAGTAATGTACGTATCAAACTGTGGATTCCATCCATTTAAAAAAAGGGCAGAATAAAGAAATAATAAGAAGAAGACCTGCATTAGACTTTAAACCAATACAGAGAACATGTGGTCGTTCTTGTCGTTGGTGTTTTCCTTTTAAAAGTATCATAGTTTTTTGATGGGAGTGACCCTAGGATTAAAAGCTTTAACCCTGGTCTGGCTTTTCAAAAATATAAAAAATATATTTCACTCAATAGGAAGAAGAGAGAAGGAGAAATAAAGATTATTTATTCGACCACCAGTGAATTTCTTCAGATGGAGAGAGAAACCTGAAAGTCTCCCTGCCGACCAGCCGGCGGTGAACAGACTCAGTTATCGAGTTTAGCTCCCTAGTGTGAATTCAAGGCTCTGTGTAAATGAAGAGCTGAGATGTGAGATAGCCCTGAAACAATCTGGATCAAAAAAGTGAAAACAGTAAAGCATCTCCACCAGGCAGCAGGAAAACGAAGCATCGGGAGTTGAGCATTAATGAGACTCTCGGGTCAGGGTCAGGATTCACTGCAGCACCAGGGCCGAGTGGAGGAATGAAGCTCGAGCATCGAAACCACAGCTTCCTCCATCTCTGGACACGTTGAATCAACCAGTTCACAGTTTGTCAGGTTTGAAAAAGGTAATTTGTCAATCGTCAGTTTGTTGTGAAAATAGAAAAGTTATTGTGGAGGTCGTGGTCTCCGGCTCGTTAGCGATGATTCAAAATGTGATTTTCTCTAATTGGATAAAAAATGTCACGCTGAAAGGGCAATAAGATGGTTATTAAATTACTGCTGATGACAATACTCCCATCAGGTTGTTATGGTGATGACTGAGGTGAGAGGAAAGTATTAAGATTCATAACACATCGCTACTGCTGCGGGGATCGAACCTGTGACTTGTCTGTTAATATCGAATCATAGTCAGGTAATCTTGTCTCTGGAAAATACCTAATTTTATTTCTGCTTGTGATTGTTTGATCACTTTTCACTTAGTAGTTAAAGGTTTTGTCTGTGACTTTAGACTGTGATGATCCCGACTACGAGACGTTTGGAGTGAGATGTTTTTGAATTGCTGCCTCATGTGGTTTTAAGAGGTGCACCGTCCCCATAGGTCGGACATAAAGACCAGTCCCAGTCAACAGTCCCAATACTCCTGTACACTGCTGTGGTGTAAATCAATCCCATTACAGACACAACCCACAGAGGATTGTGAAACTCCTGAAGCCCAGAGAGTGGCCTGCTCCTGCTGGACGAGCTCGGCTCTTTCCACTGTGACCACAGAGAGGAAAGAGTCTCCTGAAACTACATGAGGCCCCATTACAGTGACCTGGTGGGCAGTAGGACCAGAGCAACAGGAAAACACAACCAGGGGAAGATGGTGGATATATAGATGGGTAATATGCATCTGATCGTGACTCTTTTTCTTCCTTAGCATGGAGCACTTCGATTGGCAATTGGAAACTATGGGAAACAGCAATCCTACCTGGATTCCGCAAAAATAAAACAGCAGCTTCCAGCTACATGTGTATACGTCTGTCTGTAAAATCAAAATCAAGCACGTTTTTGTACGTATACATACGTACTCTGATTACCCAAGTACTGAGGATCAGCAATAACCATCAAACCAGAACTCTTTCTACTTATTTTCTATTCCCGCAGCTTTTAGTCAGCCACCTTCTTCAAAAGGTGGCTGCTGGCACGTGAACATGTGTTTACACCCATGACTCAGAACATTAAACCCTGAGTGACTCTGACAGAAGCTAAATCATCAGATTATGGTCAGACGAGTGAATCAGAGAAAAAGTGAAACAAAGGCTTTGCACATCTGGTTCAAACAAAAAGAACGACTACTGGTGCTGGAGTGAAACGATGGTGAGGAGGACGTGTGATAGTGAATCGTCATCTTACCTCAGTGTATTTGCAAGCAACATCTGCCAGGCTGCTGATGTCACCCATCAGACTGAGGTCCAGCTCACTGGGACCTGAGGACAGAGGAACCCAACAAACATCAAACTCAACACTGACCTCAGGGAGCTTTTTAACATTTTGGGTGATGTGCTAATTTGGTTTCTAACGTGTGAAGATCAGTGGAAGATCTTCAGATTAACATTCACTTTAGCTCCAGAACTCTGAACCTGAACTTCCCTCTGAACGAAAGCTGCTGACACATCCAACACATTGAACAACTCGGTGGAAATGGGTCGTGAATGAAACACTCCGGAGCACGTCTGAACCTTCTCATTAGAGAACTGGGTTAGTTTCCGTGAGGATGCAGCTTCAAACATTCCGGCGGATTCCAGGGAGACGGTGGCTGTGAGTCTCTCAGAAGCCTGATGTGGTAAAAGCCTCATAATGCAGCAGATTTACAGAGAAACGCTGCAAGTAAACAGAAAAGTCTCCTCCCTTCTCTCCTGCAGCTCTGAACTCTGAGAGTCAGCAGCGTGTCACAGTGCATCTGGTCTCTGAGCGGCTGAGGTCTGACTGTGAGGAGGTTTTCATTCTGCCCACCGAGGCCGGCGGTGTCAGGTGCTGAGGCTGCGTTCGTCAGCATCGCTTCGCTTTGGACCCACATGTGCCGCTGTGATAATCACAGCCCGAGGGCGAACGAGGCTGCAGGAGAGTGGCAGGAGTCTCTCTCTCTCTCTCTCTGCTGGGAGAAAGGTAGCACCAGCAGCAGCAGATGGTCTTAACTTCCCTCAAAGAGTTTTGCCGTAACAACTTTCAGTCTATTTTGACATTTTGCACCTAGGGTTGCAAAGGGGCGGAAAGTTTCCGGTTAATTTCCGGAAACTTTCCGGAAACTTTCCATGGGAAGCTCGGGAGTTTTGACAAAAAACATAAATACGCAAATTAAATGCTGAGCAATAAAAACATCATTCAAAACTCTATTTTAAAGATGTATGGAATGCAACACACACTGCACATTGAATTTCAACCCTCCACTGTGCATTCTTCCATCACATGCACAGATAACTCCCAGCATCCTTCACTCTACAGCAGGGCTATTGAGGCCTGCTGTAGAGTGCAGGACAAGTCAGGTCAGTTTCGATGATATTATTGGGGAAAATGTAGAAGGAAAGGCTGTATACATTTGCAAATACTGTGCAAAGACCTATGTTAAGAATGACACATAGATGCAGTAGCATATAGTCAAGTGCCCAAAGTTTCCTCAGGGCTCAAATCAGCCTATGACAAAAAAAAAATGTTTATATTTATGTCTGTATATGACAGTTAGTATAAATTACCCACAACATTTCCAGTTGATTCCTGTTAATTCCCGTATATTCCTGTTTATTCCCGTTAATTCCCGTATAATCCCGTTAATTCCCATGGAAAGTTTCCAACTTTGAATATTCCCGGAATTTTGCAACCCTATTTGCACCATCTTCCTGCTTCCTGGCTTTTTTCCTTTACGCTTTTCCCCTGCATGGCAGAGAAATCACCTGATCTCTGAGAGGATCCTGGAGCATAAATAGACCTTTTAGTGGTTGTTCGTTAAGATGCACTCCATTCAAGAGGTTTTCCTTTTTGTTCCTGTGTGTAAAAACCTTTTTGGAGGCTCCTGATTGATGGAACGTGACATATATAAATAACTACATTTTCTTTACAGGAAGCTCTCTCAGTCCCTTATGCCCTTAAGGAGGGGAAAAATGCATCTGATAGAGACTATAAAAATCAATAGTCTCAAGGTTTCTCATTCCTACAAGACTAACATTTTATTTAAAGCACAATATAATGAGATTTTCCAGCCCGATCACCCAGAAGGGCTCGGCGAACATCAAGAGGGTTCAGTAGCTTCTCTCCAGTTAATGAGGAGTTGTTGTTTGAAATTCTGCAGGGTTTGTGTTGCTCCTTGTTGTGTCCTCTGTGACTGTTTGGTGTTTCAGCATCTTGTCTTGAAGAAGGCTGCTCTGAGCGGTGAGGAGAGAGGAGCTGCAGGAGTTTGTCAAATAGCACGAGTCAATTTTCAGTGTCAAGGATCTCTGGGAGTGTGAGCTGTAGTCTTCTTATGGAGTCGGCCCGATGCACTGAGAGGGAAGTTGGTCAAGTCTTTAAAGGATGATTTAAGGTTGAATTTGACTTTAATATTAGTCCCTCAAATAGAGGAACAGATATATTATTATTCCTATTCTCTTCTATAAACTCTTCTATTTATTATCTTTGGTTCCTCACTCATTGTCACACCCATGTACTGAGTGTACGATGGCGAAGCAGCTCTCCTGATCAAAACAATATTGTAACTCCACATTTTCCTCCTCTGGCAGAGTTTCCAGGCACCATATGTTCTCTCGCTGTGATTCAGCACCTCCTGAAATGAACCTCCGTTTAAATCCCGAGTTAATGTGTCGTAACAAAAACCTGCTGCCGACTCTTCCCTTCATCACAACATCACTGAAGCAGTTTTGCGATTGATTGTGCCGCCTTTCGATTGTGGCACGACGTGATGACAATAAAGATAACCGCTAGCAGATTTCTAATTCAAGTTTATTTATAAAGCCAAAAGATCTGAAGATTCTATCCAGAAGGGATTTATAACCCACGCAGCACTTGACACCTTTTGTCCTTGGACAAGCAACAAAGTCTGGAAACAGATCAAAAACCCAGAAATCTGTCGGGTAACTTTCCTCCAGCGCTGCACACTTCATTCACCGTATGTCTTTGAGTATCCAGCCTTCATCACCATCCCGGAGGATTTCTGCTAAATAAACACTTGGGCAAACAAAGCCTGTTGTGTAAGAAAGTAGGAAACTTTTGTTTTCAAATGAGCAGACATGAGTTAAACTGGTTCTGCTTGTACAGAGCAGACGTACAGAGCAGAAACACGATGAAAGAGCCAGAATCAGCTCATTTCAGATTTACTTGTCAGTGAAGAACAGGCGGCTCAGATTCCTCTGGCAGCTCAGGATCAGGATCTGTTACCATCACACCATCAGAGACAGATTCTGACCTCGTTGATTCTGTTCCTCACAGAGCTAGGTTAGCCCTGCTTCACTGGTTGCCATGACAACCCTTGTGGTAACCAGGGAGCTGGTGGGTGATGTTCTTTCGCTTGTTCTGCCTTCTCATGTATTTGGACTATTTTGGAGAGACCCCCCCCCGCTGCAGCGTTCACATTGATTAGCAGCTTTTTAAAAAGGCTCTAAGCCGCCTGATGTTCTCCACTGGGACTGATGGTATTTTGCTGCTGGTGAAGGTTTCTATTGCATCAGGTTTCATCAGTGTTTCAGCCCATGTAGCCACTGCACAGAATGTCATCACCTGCTCTATATAAATGTGTCTATATATATATATATATATACATTGAATCAATGCTAGGATTTTCTAGGACTCAAAACTTTCCTGTAGAAACGTTACATTTCATCTGAAGGTTGCATTCTATGGTAGCTGAGTCACATACACTTTGTAGTAAATGAAGTAATCAAATCTTATAATCTCTCTCTTATTTTCCTTTAGTGGATTAAGCTGACTTTTATTAAAACCCCATAATTAAGCTGTAATGTTTCCCAGGATAATCATGGTGAGATTAATTATCTCTGGAGGTGTCACAGTGTTTTTGTAAAATGAGAGTTGATCTCACCAGCTCCCGGCTCGTTGGAAGGAAACAACTTGTTGTCCACAGTCGTGCCGATGTCACAGAAAACCTCCTCTTCATCTCGGTCGGCATCCAACTATAAGAAAAACAAAAAGAAAGAAAACCTAATGTGATTTTCCATTTTTTGAATTAAAATGTGTGTTTCTGTGTGACCTGTTTATCATTAAATTAATCCCTCACTCACTTTAATAGAATCAGATCAATCATATCCAAATGTTTCTAATGACCAGATTATATCCAGATAGAATTTCACCCTGATCACATTTACTCCTGGTGTGATTTGTCTCATGTCTCCACTCTGAGATCTGATCGTTCTGTCAATACAACGAAAGAAGAAGAAGAAGAAGAAGAAGCGTGTCGACCACTGTGAAGCTGCCTTATGGTGTCAGATTGCTTTTCGATTGCTCCCGTTTTTCACTCTGTCATCTGTGTTTTTTTATCATGTTTACAGCTGCTGTTTACTGGCTACCAGCTGCTAACTACCGTGCGGGTCTGGAACACTTATGTGCTATTATTATTACTTCCGCCTGTGTCGTATGTCACAGCATTATTAAATCCACAAGTGGTCACAATGTGTCCCTGAACATGAAGTACCTTTCAAATCTTAAGGTACCTGAAGCCCCCTGTGGATTCAGTTGGTCCCAATACAGAGCTTTTCCACTAGATGACTCTAAACGTAGACTCTATTATATAGATGGACGACACTACAGCTCCCTAAAGTGAAGCCAAAGCGTCTTGATCGTCCCCTGGTGGCTGGCTGCAGTATAAGTCGCAAACCTGCCTCCTCCATGTTAGCGAATGGGACTAAAAAGCCAAAATAGATGTCAAATCATTTTGGGATATTTTAGCTTAATTTCTGAGTAGTGGGAGGAAGAGGAGACGTGTGGTACATCTTTATAAACAGTGATATAGGAAGTGTATATCATACAGGTCATAGTATTTACTAGGAGTCAAATAAAAAGCTTTTGAAAATGTCACGACCTTAAAATAGGACAGGATAAGTCAAACAGACGTGCTTTGGTCAGAGTCCAGCGGCTGCGACATCCAGAGTGAGACTCATTATAAGATCAAACATGAGAAACGAGCTCCGGTCTCTGGGAGCTACACACCCGGGCTGCTTTGCACTCAACGCACACACACCACAAGCTTTAATAAAACTAGATTAATTAGCCTTGGTCTCTTTCAGATTATTTGGCGGTCAGAAACTTTCCTTTTGCACAAACGAGTCTTCACAAAATCCGGCGTGAAGACTCTGCTTTGTGAATAAGGAGGACGCTGATAGAAACCGACCTTTCTCTGCTGACCTCCTGTTCCCAGCAGAGCAAATCACGAGCGGCTGAAAAGGCG
Source organism: Limanda limanda (assembly GCF_963576545.1). Lineage (NCBI taxonomy): Eukaryota > Metazoa > Chordata > Actinopteri > Pleuronectiformes > Pleuronectidae > Limanda > Limanda limanda. The sequence continues at coordinate 5,811,025 of NC_083648.1, read as the reverse complement.
ACCTCGTGCATGGGAACATCGGATATAAAGGAAAGCGACAGATTAGCTCTCTGCCGGGTTCTTTACTCAACATTTAAACTACATAAAGAAACGAGTGTCAGGGATGCGAGTGGAGGTCAGACTAATGCAAAGCTCCTTCTCCACTGGTCATGAAACCCACTGACATCCACTGGCATTTGGCTTTTGTCTGCAATGGGAATAGAAACAATCTGTGTCCTCTCCCATGACGCACTAGTCTTCTTTATTTTTTGCCAGTCTAGAATCTAATGCTGCATCTCTTCTGGCGTGACGTGAGTTCTTCTCTGTGTCGTGCAAGACGCAGCTCTGGCGAGACGGGAAGGTTTTGATGCGTTGGGTTCCGGTGCGTTTGTGATCGATGTCAAACATGACTCACCGGGGGGGAAACGAGAAGGCAAACTCCTCCCCTGGCAATGGGAGCGGAGTCGATAGCCTTTTCCTTTTTTTTTGATAGTCTAGAGTGAGACGAAACCCTGCCTACCTGCTAACTTTGGTGTAAAAGAGGTGTAAGACCAGGAAAAGCCCACAAACAACACTTCCTCTGTGGTGACCTTAGAGAATAGCGCCCATTGTCTGGTGTGCACTGTGTGGAACAGTCCTCTGAGCACCTGAGGGGGGGGGTGAGGATTCCCTAGAGAGCGTGGGATCCGAAAAAAATCCATCAGGTTTGGTCACATCTCACCGTGTTTCACCATCGAGAGCATGGGAGAAAAACAAAACTATATTTATTCCCACTTTCAAAAGAGAGAGGCTCTGTAGGATCCGTTTATTCTTAGCAGCGGCTGCTCACGTCATGTATCTGCAGGACAGATGAGGAAGCTCCTCTGAGGTCGGAGTGATTCATTGTCTGAAGAATCCTTCATATCAGCTTCCGGTGCAGCGAGCGGAATGCAAAGTGCACCTGTGCTCCTCTGAGAAGGAACAGAACCAGTGCTGCAGCCACATTTCAACCATCTTCTCTTTCTGCTAACAACCACAGCTAATGACAAAACACTGGACATTGACTAAATGATGATTCAGTCTTTTAAAAGACACTAAATACATCTTTCTTCTCATAATCAGCAAATCTTTTAATATCGTCCCAAAATAAATTCTGCCGCTGAGCCTTTATATAGAATCAGGAATTGCCTGATTTAACCTCCTGTGCTGTGCTGCTCGCTCTTAGCAGCTTTACTGGGAACTCCCCCCAGAAAACAACACAAGTAAAACACGAGGAAGTCAGCCTGTGTTGAAAGTTGAGGTGGTTCAGGTGTTTGATAAGTCTGTCTCCTGGCTGGGCGCCGTTTAAATTGGAGGGAACGAAAAAAAAACATCAGGTTTCTCCTTCTCACATCTCACCGTGTTTCACCATCGAGAGCATGGGAGAAAAACAAAACTATATTTATTCCCACTTTCATAAGAGAGAGGCTCTGTAGGATCCGTTTATTCTTAGCGGAGGCTGCTCACGTCATGTATCTGCAGGACAGATGAGGAAGCTCCTCTGAGGTCGGAGTGATTCACTGTCTGAAGAATCCTTCATATCAGCTTCCGGTGCGGCGAGCGGAACGCAAAGTGCACCTGTGCTCCTCTGAGAAGGAACAGAACCAGTGCTGCGGCCACATTTCAACCATCTTCTCTTTCTGCTAACAACCACAGCTAATGACAACACCGGTGCAACATGATCGGTCACACTGGCCTTTGAAAACCCTGCTTCCTCAGGCAGGTTCCTAGTAATTGCTATTCACACACGGAACCTCAGGCTCGTTACGCAAAAACTACTGAACCGATTTTCTTGAGACGTTGCAGAGGGACGGAGTTTATTGGTTTATTGAAGTGGGTTCAGCAAAGGGGGCTGATCCAGGTACATATCTCTAATATTGCATCATCGGGCTTTGGACATTCTAAAGGCATAATGCAGAGATCAAATAAATCAGATATCTATGAACAGGTGAACTTATGTGCAGCTCCAGATAATGAACTGGATGTTTCTGATCTCAAGAAAAGATGTTAATGCAATATCATTTTAATTGGCCAATTAGCCTTGGTGCCCTTCAAGTTTGTCCATAATTTGATTGTTGAATAAAACTTTTAAGTGCATACTCTCCTCTGCTTCTAGCTGGTTCCGTGTGAGTTGTGCTCAGTTAGAAAAAAGTAACTGTCTCATCCGTCTGTTGCAACAGACAGGATTCAGAAGCCTTTAATTAAAAATGTAGAGACAGATTTATTTTACCCTCATCAACCTGAACGTAGACTCAGGTCCTCATTGCTACATGTTTCTTTCAGAGGAGTTTCAATAACAATCTCTTTTGAATATTTTATATTTTTTTACATTTCATTATTTGTGTTAAAACCTCAGCCTGTTTTATTTATGTCAAACTTTAACCTTGTTTGCTGAGTTAAAACATCTCGACCACTCAAGGCAGGAAACACATGACTCATAATAGAAGTCTCTTTATGAAGCAGTTCCCTTTGTGCTCTGTGAAAAGGCTGCAGCTCTTTTCACTGTGTTCTGTAACTTCAAATCTCCTGTTTGAGTTTTTGAAGACTTTGAGCTGAAGAGAATTTGGAGAATTGATAAATCCTGCAAACTTCAACAATGTAAAAAGCTTTAGTTCGAAGCTGTGTGGAGCTCTGAGTCGTCACAGAGGAGAAATGAACAGATTCACAGTAGATGAATGGAAGTAGACGAAGGTTAAACTCAAGGTTAGCTGTGAAATTCAGGTCAGTTGTGTCTGTGTCTAACATGAAGACAATCCATTTAAAGTTCCTGCTTTTTCTGATAAGCCTGTTTCTCATTTATATTCCAGGAGTAATGGACACACACCTGGTAGCCGTCCCTGGAGAGACAAGTGTGTGTGTTTGTGTGTGACATCCAGTGACATGTAGGAAGGAAGCTGGAGCTGGACTCACTCAGGGAATACTTAATTAGATTGCTCTCTTTTCTCTAGAATGACAACACGGCTTCAGTCGAGGCCACAACAAACAATTATCTCTCCTTGCTGCAGTTTCTGGTTCGGGTTTTCATTTTGTGCAGCTGCGTGTGTTTGTGTGTTTTTCGAGAAGCTGAGTCAGTCGACGTGAAAATCGCCTTCGTCACTTTTAGCACAAAAATCTAAATGTCACTTCTTGACGTGCGTGAGGAAAAATGACAGAAAACCGACAACGCTGAGCAACAAGACGCCAGAACTTCCTCCGTTAATTCAATGACACATCAAGAATTAATAGACTCGTAGACGTGCGTATTGTCAATTTAGACATTTCAATGCAGCGTCGACTATGTGGAGTAATGATTCATTGTGATTGTTCTTTTATGGAGCTATGTCCTCCCATATTGAACCTGACATTTAAAATGAACGGAGTATTTTCTCAGAGAAGCCTTTCACCGAGAAGCCGAAGCAATTACCCCAGAGTTTATTGAATTCATTAGTCAGGGAAGTATTGAGTCCTTCTCCGGGGATAATTACTGCCGGACAGGAGGAATCTCATCCCATCGCAATTTAATCTCATCTTTAAAATGTGTTTTCATGCCCTGATCACACTGAAATGCAATGTTGTTCACAAATTATACAAAAACGTCTTTAAGCTCATTGAGGACGGCTGCTGGCGACACTAAACGACTGGAAGACAGTGGAAGGAAGTAAGTTTCTAGTGTTATATTATAACAGCATCCTGCATTTTCTGAGTGAAATCTGTTGACACCCGAAGTGCAAACACCTGACACAAAAACTAAAGATATATTGTAGTGTTGCTAACAATTAAAACCACATTTCCTTAGAACCTGTGCTGTCTTTTTCAAAAGGTCCATTATATAGAAAACTATAACTCCAGTCACTGTAAACTGTTAACCAGTAGTTGTTAAAAGTGTAAACAGGTAGTATTGTGTGTCGTGTTGTATCAGTGTCCAGTGTTGTGTGTAGGGACTGTATTTATGTAGCATTTGTCCAGTCTTATGTTGACCAAGGACACTGGAGGAGCCAGGGATCAAACTACCGACCTTCTGATCTGCTCCTCTTCTAACACAGTGACTCACAAATATTTTCTCCAATTAAACCTGAACAAACGTCTTTGACTAAATGATGATTCAGTCTTTTAAAAGACACTAAATACATCTTTCTTCGTCATAATCAGCAAATCTTTTAATATCGTCCCAAAATAAATTCTGCCGCTCAGCCTTTATATAGAATCAGGAATCGCCTGATTTAACCTCCTGTGCTGTGCTGCTCGCTCTTAGCAGCTTGACTTCCTCGTGTTTTACTTGTGTTGTTTTCTGGGGGGAGTTCCCAGTAAAGCTGCTGCCCCCCCCCCCCTGTGTTGAAAGTTGAGGTGGTTCAGGCGTTTGATAAGTCTGTCTCCTGGCTGGGCGCCGTTTAAATTGGAGGGCTCCCAGGCACACCCAACTGGGAGGAGCCACCCGGGGGGGGGACACAGAACCCACTGGAGAGATTAAATATATATCTGACCTGGGGACGCCTCAGGATCCCCGAGGATGTTTGGATGACTTTGCACGAACAATATCCGATCAGCATTTTGAAAGAAGATGGATGTTTGTTTTCCTTTCACTTCATTTTCCTGCTCTTAGATACTTTCAAACCTTTATAGAGAGAGGTGCTCGACTGTTTACATAAAGTTTATCATTGTGATTTTAAACTCGGAGCTTTTAGCCAGAAAGAGCTTTGATTTAAAAAGTAGTCTGCAGCTCCACCTTCGACTCGACAGCATTATATTCCAGGTCCATGCTGAGCTAAACTGTTTTCATTACTCTGTTAGTATAAAAACAGATCTGACACAGAGGGCTGCTGGGTAATATCATGAAATAATAATAACCTGGGTATGAATATGGATGCAGGCTGTGAAGCAGCAGCCTCCACCTCCAACAAACGAAAGAGAAAAATTTAACTCACGCCGCGAGGGAATGAACACTTTTCTCTGAGCAGCCGAGATTAAAAAATGTAAGTGCGACTCTCGTTGTGCAGAACCCACACAGATGAGACGACACAATTTATGGTTCATATATTCCTCTCCCTCACCTTTGCTAGGTTAACCATTTATCATTATCGCACCGTTAACTGTTCTTCATGTTACTTCTACTTCATATTTCCTCTATCAATACATACATACAGTATATTTTATGTTAAACAAAGATTTATAAAACCTCCAGTCTGACTGATATTTTAACCATTTAGCAAAATAACCCAAACAATTCTTCTTTGGATTTTGGGCCTTTTCATTACTTCAGTGACCTTAAGACACAAACTGCAGGATTTGTCTCTTGGAGGACATCTGGTTACACGAGTAACACTGGAGATTCTCCCTGAGTCTAAAATGTCCTGAGACAAGAATCTAAAACCATGCAAACCCCACCTCCCTCTCCCAGTACCGGTGGAGCAGTGATTCAGTATTCTCTCTGCAGCTCCGAGACTCAGACGGAATCGATCAGACGCCCACGGGCAGAGTGGGCGGCCGCTTCCTGTTGGCCGCAGGCGCCGATAGCTCCATTAGCAGCCGCCTCACACGTACCACCGATACTCTGCACCAAAGCACACAGTTTAGAGGAGATCCTGACGGTCTCTAATTAACACCGAGTCCTCTGTCCCTACAGACTATGTGTCCTCAAGCTTGCAGAACAATCAGCAGCTGAAGAAATGCAATCCAGAAAGATCGGTGACTTTGTCGACCGAGACTTGGAGATAAATCACTTCTGCAAAACCACCAGACACCGAAATGTCATCGTTAAATATTGATTTCTCGGATCAATACGGTGCAGTAGACAGAACTGTCACTGAACAGAAGGTTCTAGCTCCAAACCTCAGACTGTTTATAAAGATGGATGACATGACAGCTGCTCTGACGTGAAGCAGAGGCGTGAGTGCCTCCTGGTGGCTGGCTGCAGTATGCATCATAAACCCCGCCTCCTCCATGTTAGTGGATGGAACACGGACCAAACTACACTCAGAACATTTCATTCTTGGAGTAATTCCGACATATTTCGGATAAGTTCATTTTTAATAGTTATTTGAGGCTATAAAAACGGGTTGAAAGGTCTTGGGTCTGAATCTAATTGTTTGATTGTGTTTATCACTACTGTGCAGACTCCAACTGAAGTCAACTGCACAAAATGGCGGCATCAGTGGCTGGAAAGGAAGAACAGTCTATGGTTCAAACCGTGACCTTTATATTTGGAGTTTGCAAGTTCAAAACGACATAGCTTCACTGTTCCAGCGGCCTCACCGTGACAATAAGGCCTCTCTCCTGGAAGTACTTCACCAGAGGAATGGTGTTCTGTTTGAAGTTGGTCAGCCGGCGGTCGATGGCCTTGGGGTTGTCGTCCGGTCGGCCCTGCTGCTCCGCTCGCTTCTGCAGCCGCTCCTTCAAACGGGTGTTGGTGCAGGACAGGAACACCACCAGGTCGGGGGTGCATATCTAGAGGGAAGGAACAGAGGGGAAACATTACACTTCAATCTACATTAGGACAGTGGTGGGAAGTAGCAAAGTAGAAATACTTTGTTACTGTACTTAAGTGGATTTTTCACATATCTGTACTTTACTTGAGTATTTATTTTCCTGACTACTTTTTGCTTTTACTCGATACATTTGAACACAAATTTCTGTACTTTCTACTTCTTATATTCTCAAAACTGGCTCGTTACTTGAGCAGCGGAGGTTTTAAATTATATGCATTATAAATTATATGCATATTGTTGTTATAATTTTTCAGTCTGTTGAAATAAATCCTGAAGAGAAAAATTTTTGGGTTTTGTCCCTGTATAGGCCTACTATAAAAAGCACTTAGCATTTTTAATTTTGGTACTTGTACTTGTGATACTTAAGTACATTTCAACACCAGATACTTTTGATACTTAAGTACATTTAATATGAGCTACTTTAAGACTTTTACTCAAGTCATTTCCTGATGGGTGACTTTTACTTTTACCGGAGTCACTTTCAGGTAAGATATCTGTACTTTTACTCAAGAATGGCTTTCAAATACTTTATACACCACTGCATAAGGATAACAACTTCACTCTCAGTATTCTCGTTTTGTACAGTAGCCTCGATAAGAAGCCTGCAGCTGCTTCTCAAGTGATGCAGTTTGAGTACAGGTGGAACTGTGAAGAGGGGACGACGACACCTTAGTCTCACAGCAGGAGAGGAGAACACCATTACCTGCTGTGCACAAACACACACACACACACACATTCACACACACACGCACACACACCTTTGTTTCACTTCCTGTGTCTGACAATCAGAGAAGTGCGACTGCAGACGGCTTCTTACTTATGAGTCATCGATGTATTTCGATCTATCTATTCGCAGCTCAAACGTGAAGAGGAGTCCGTTATGAATTCTAAGTTGACAGCTCCAGATGTTAATGCCTCATATCATCCATATGCGTGAATAATGCTGTGATGACTCATTACTCTTTGCTGATATGGTTTGTCACAACCAGGAATCATTAACTCCTGATTACCTATAATTAATGTTTTCATGCTTTATTTATATATGTTTCACCCGTTCTACTGCGTGAACATTAATTTCAAAACTTGTTTTTCAACACCTATGAACCAATGTTACTTCAATGTGACTCGTGATTAGTGAGCAGCCGCTGTTGCTCCCTGTGTTATTATATCAGTAAATTAGTATTATTAGTGTAACATATTCTTACACTCATAGTATATTATATTATCTATTGTATAGTCAAATACTTATATTTATACCTCTACTATTTATCATATCATATTTTTATCATATCATATTATATCATACTCTTTGTATATTCTTTGTATATATAAGTCTATATACACATATTTATACATGTGTACATGTTATTTTTATTATTATTATATTTACTATTATTATTATATATACTCTTGCTGCCATTATTAATATATACTGCTATTATATTGGTATAATAACTATCATATATAAATATATATTATGTTATATTATATACTATATATACTGTACTATCTTTATATACTGTCTAACAATAACATTACCATCATATCATCAGTACTATAACCATCATCTTGCCACTGCACCTTATCTACCTATTTATCTTTTGTTTCTGTTTTTATTCTTTCTACATCAATATATTTATTTTATTCTATTCTATTGTATTTTATTGTATTCAAATATACCGGCTGCTATGACAACTTAATTTCCCTTTCGGGGATGAATAAAGTTCTCTATCTATCTATCTATCTATCTATCTATCTATCTATCTATCTATCTATCTATCTATCTATCTATCTATCTATCTATCTATCTATCTATCTATCTATCTATCTATCTATCTATCTATCTATCTATCTATCTATCTATCTATCTATCTATCTATCTATCTATCTATCTATCTATCTATCTATCTATCTATCTATCTATCTATCTATCTATCTATCTATCTATCTATCTATCTATCTATCTATCTATCTATCTATCTATCTATCTATCTATCTATCTATCTATCCATCCATCCATCCATCCATCCATCCATCCATCCATCCATCCATCCATCCATCCATCCATCCATCCATCCATCCTTCTATCTATCTATCTATCTATCTATCTATCTATCTATCTATCTATCTATCTATCTATCTATCTATCTATCTATCTATCTATCTATCTATCTATCTATCTATCTATCTATCTATCTATCTATCTATCTATCTCTATCTATCTATCTATCTATCTATCTATCTATCTATCTATCTATCTATCTATCTATCTATCTATCTATCTATCTATCTATCTATCTATCTATCTATCTATCTATCTATCTATCTCTATCTATCTATCTATCTATCTTCCTATCTATCTATCTATCTATCTATCTATCTATCTATCTATCTATCTATCTATCTATCTATCTATCTATCTATCTATCTATCTATCTATCTATCTATCTATCTATCTATCTATCTATCTATCTATCTATCTATTTATCTATCTATCTATCTATCTATCTATCTATCTATCTATCTATCTATCTATCTATCTATCTATCTATCTATCTATCTATCTATCTATCTATCTATCTATCTATCTATCTATCTATCTATCTATCTATCTATCTATCTATCTATCTATCTATCTATCTATCTATCTATCTATCTATCTATCTATCTATCTATCTATCTATCTATCTATCTATCTATCTATCTATCTATCTTAAGCTACAAATGACTTTCAACACAGACTCTGCGTGAAGTGATTTATTCCTCACGAGACGATGAAGTAACCACGAGGAGGATTCAGCACCTGTTGCTAAGACGTGAGAGCCGGTGCCTCGCCCCCCCCCCCCCCCCCCCGACTGCTCCACCAGCAGCAGCAGCAGCAGCAGCACTGAACCAGGTGTGAGTAACACAGATCTAATTAACCAGCTTGACCGCTTCTGTTTTACAAAGTCCAGCACACAAACACATTCCTTACTAACCAACTAGTAATGAACACTGTGTGTGTGTGTGTGTGCTGTTTATTTATAGATCAGTGATGTTGTTATCGGGCTCTAAAGGGAAGTCACTTGGTTTCCATGGTTCTGAGCTCCACTTTCACATTCAAGTCAGAGCATTAATTACTCTCCTCCACCTGGACCTGACTCCCCCGCCTCATCACCGGGGGGGGAACCTCTTCTTCTGCGTTCAAGGAAATCTGCTCCCAAGTCTGCATATGTTCTGCCGCAGCCAAAAATAGCTCCGATGGCGTCGCTTCCTGCAGACGCACACGTGCCACAACGACAACAGGACTTTCAGTCTTTGCGTACCTGTTTCCGTTGCCATAGTGACCACTCTTGTGTCCTTGTTTTCTCAGGTTTTTATTGTGTGAACGTGCAGCAGCAGCGAGACACCAGACGTTTCTAACGAGTTACGAGAATGTTCCATCAGCGTGAAGAGGCGTCTATTTAAAACTGTTTTAATGCCGGCTGTTCCGTCAGTGATGCTATCGCCCGCGTAAAGGCCAAGAAGCATCTTCCTCATTAATACACACACACACACACACACACACACACACACACACACACACACACACACACACACACACACACACAGACCCACACACACACACAGACAAGCAGAGAGAGAGCGAGTCCTAAATCAGGTGCATTTTAGCAGGCAGATGTTGACCTGATTGTTAAAACCCTTTTAGGGATGTTCTACTAAATGCACTCAATCAAAAGAGGAAAAAAACTAAAAGGAAGCTGAGAGATAAACAAATGCTAGCGAGTCATGTCCTGAAATGTTCTAATGTTTTAATACTCACATGCACAAGTGCATTGTTTTGTATAGTTATTGACATTTAAGGAACCTTTGTTTGGGCAAAACCTGAGTAAACACCAGGTTTTTATCAAACCACTAATGTGTTTTAAGTATAATTACAGAGGTTACTTTAGTTCAACCTGTTTCCATGAGTTCTGTCCCAAAGTGACAAGAAACAAAGACGAGAGCAGAGGTGTAAAGTAACGAATTACATTTACTCACGTTACTGTAATTGAGTAGTTTTTTTGTGTACTTTGTAATTTTTTGAGTAGTTTTTGAAATGGGTAATTTTACTTTTACTTAAGTAGATTTTGACTGAAGTATTGTACTTCGCTACAATGGAAATTACCTCCGTTACTGAGTAAAAAAAAACACAGTTCAAGGCACAAGGCAACTCTCACTGCAGTGGTAGACAGTGTTGAGCATGAACGAGTTCAAAAGAACGCGTTCATTCCAACAGCGAGGCACACCTGCCAGTAGAGATCTTTTCCGTATTATTCAGGAAGTGCCTTTTCAAAATAAAAGAAACCATTTCAAAATAAATGTATCAAAACTTTGATTTGTTGTGCCTTTTGTTTGCAGGGTATGAATAAATAAACAGGGAAAATTAGCAATAATAAAACATGTATTATACATATATAATATATATATATATATATATATAAATATAGTAATTGATACATATGAAGTACAGTTTAAGGCAAGGGGTAGTGATGGATTAAGTTTTCTTTAAAAAACAAGTTGTCTTTCATTTTCACTTTCCACCTCAAAACTATGAACTAGTTCAGAATTTAAATGGTGAACTATGAACGTGAACTAGTTCATGTTCACTTGTATGAACTAGTTCATGAGAGGTGTGAACTTGCACAACACCGGTGGTAGATGCTGCATAGAGTGGATGATGGGGTCGATGCAAACCCGCTGGTGCCGAGTAACGAGAGCTAGAGAAGGATGATATTGCGGACGACCAACAAGCAGAAGCACCGAACTTTCCGCCAGTTGAGATTAAAGCAGATGCAGAAAACCCTTGTGCACATCTCAGCAAGCAGTTTGCCTTCATACGCAAAAGAAGCAACAGCTATACAATGCTCAAACTCAACAAGAAGTTTGTAGACTAGTGCTCTAAAGGTGGTCCCAAAGTTTAACCAAAAGTTAAAATATACAGTGGGACAGCGGCATTTTAACTTTTTATTTTAGCTGTCATGTGGTTCATGTCTTGACATGTCCTCCCAAAAGTTCTTAAATGTGTTGACATGTTAAATGTTTAATGTCTGACATGTTTAATGACATTGCACTTATATTTGTAAATATTCTCCTTTAATTAAAAATAACTGTTTTTGGATTGGATTTATGAAGTACATTTTAAATGAACTGCTTTTTACTTTTACTTGAGTAGATTTTTAGATGGTTACTTTTACTTGTACTTAAGTAAAATGTCATCAAAGTAAAGGTACTTTTACTTGAGTACAATATTTCCGTACTTTTTACACCTCTGGACGAGAGACTCATCTGTGACTTGTCGGCTGCAGATTCTGTGAATGAGTCACCTTCACACTTTCTAGCGTGTTCGTTCAAAGTGGATTTCAGATGTAACCTCGCAGGAAATAAGCAGAGGTGAAAACAAAACAAACAGAAAAAGATGAATGACATAACATAACATCTTTGTATCGTCCTCTCAAGCCTCCAGGAATCTCCCAGGAGGAGTCGATGAAGCCATGTGCACTTACAGATGTGTAAGTACTAATTAAAAAACAATCTCTCTGAGATGTTTGAGAGCAGGCAGAGGTACGACCTCCTCACTGAAGACGCTCCGGTACAAATAACACCTCCACTGCTCTGCTCAGATCTTGATGGATGATTATGTACAAGACGAGATGACAGCTTCCTGCAGCCAAGGGATCAATGAACCAACTTGAACTGTCCCACAACTCTGTTCCCTATCAATCACTGGGATGTTGTTTCAATAACCACTTCATCATTTATTTTACGAAATGTCACAAAAAAGTAGAAATTTGCACAGAAAAGCAGCAAGAAACAAGGTCGTGTTGGATATTTCATGACAGATCAACATGAATGATGATTAGTCTTTAGATATGTAGATATGTGTGTGTTGTGGGTTCAGAGACCAACACAGGGATGATTATATAAAATATAAATAACAAGAAAGGCACCAAATGTCACCCTCTAAATATATGCCTTATTGTTTTCATCAAAGCAATTAATTATTCCTTAGAAAAAGGGGCGAAAACGCAAAAAATTTAATGAGATCTCCTCTGACACATTCCTCATCCTTCCACCATTAGTTTTTTTGTAATGCTGCTAAATAATGGATAGATTGAAGCCTCCAGAGCAGATGGAATGATAGATTGACACCTGCATGCTTAATAGGAGAGTTTATTAAACGGCCCGAGGGGAGGACGCAGAGAGAGGACGTCTCCTCCCGGCCCAGAGGAGCCGCTCCTCTCGGCTGCTGGGATGTTGTAAAGGGCAAAGTAGAACCGCGGAGGAAAGGGAGATTAATGAAACTGGAAGCTGTGGGTCCTCAGAGGATCATCGGGTCACTCCTGAGCTCACACAACACCGGGGAATATAGGGTCCAAAATAAAGTACTGATCTCTTCAGGGTATTAACACGATGCTCAAAGCTGCAGCGAGTTGGGTTTGAAATCGTCCGGAGAGAGGAGAACGAACCCTTTTAAAGGTCTTTAAAGGTCACTTGTTTAAATCTTGTTGATTGACGTGTCCTGTTTGTTCGCCTAACGTCTCAAAACACACATTTTTGTAGTGTTCACAACTCCAGCGTCACACCTGACTCTCCTTCTCGTTTAGTGCTAACGTCCCTCAGATAAATCCCCCCCGACTCCGGGAGACTTTGCAGCCGAGTGCGTTCTGTCCCTCTCTCTCTCCACCTGCCTCCAACCTTCATCTTTAATCACTCACTTCTCTCTCCTCCTCTTCTCTGGCCCGGCTCCACGACGCTTAAGTGTTGAGCTGCTGCTAATGATGGAGAGAATCGTTTGGAGTCGCTCTTCCGCTGCGCCACAGGGACGGAGATCAGCAGGTTTGCTTTTAAAAGCAGCAGACGGTGTTTTTTTATGTAAATTCAGGTGCGGTTGCTAGGCAGCAGGCCAGAGGAGATGTTGTAGAGTTTGATAATTAGTTTATTGATTAATTGATTCAGCAGCAAGTTTTTTGATTTCCAATTAATTAATTAAGCAATTTGGGGTTTTACTTTAATTTTGGTTAAATAATAGAAAACTAATAGAAAATAAAACTCAACTGGACATTTTATAAACCAAATGATTCGATCATTCATCAACAAAGTATTTGGCAAATTAATCAACTATTATTTGCAGATGTAACTACATGTATAGTAGTTGTACTACAAAGTACTAGTCAAATGTTTTTTTCTCATAGATGGTTTTTGTCATTTCGGTTGTTCACGTGTTCATGTTTCTGTTCAGTTTGGTTTTAAAGTTATTTGATGCTATAAAAATGGGATTAAACGTGATGTTCGGAAGCTGATTCTGACTCGTGATTGGTCGAGTGTTTGTATCGATGGCTGCTGCTGTGAATCCAAATGCCCAAGACGCCAGCGTTCGTATCCGGGATGTTTGGTTGCATGGATGCATAGAAGTGGAGGCGTGTCA